>NC_064040.1:8164364-8464364 GCF_932526225.1 Nematostella vectensis
AACCGTTAAACAGCGTTTTGCGCAATCACCAAGAAATTAAGCGCGAATCATGCCAAACAGACAGATTCTGATCGCGAGGGTAGGGGGGTGTGGGTATGAATTAATATTGGGGTTTTACCTACTAGCCATTACCTAGGCATCTCATTAATTTATCGCCGCGGGTGATTTTTTCATTTTTTTTTGAGCTGGGAGTTATAGACCCACTGAACGTTCACCCCATTCCCTCCCTACACAACCACTTAGCCACGGGCCTTACTAGTCGGTCTAGAAGCCCTTGGCATGCTAAGGGTGTGAGAGGGAGGGAAAACATCCTCTTGCACGACCGCCCAGGTTTATTTATTTATTTTTTTGTCTTTGTGGGGACATGTGCATCACGTTGCATTTACTTGACCTTGAGCCCACACACAATATTTAAACACGACAGCAGTTGACTAGCATTCCCGTCAAGGTCACGTCACGTGGTGACGGCGTAGTGCGATTTGAATGGAAAACCATCGGGCAGAACGGAAATACGACATAGATACGACATATAGCGACTGTAATACTAGAATTCTTTAAGAGTTAAACACATTTGTGTCGGAATGGAGCGGTTGTATATTTAGTGCGTATTTATATTGGTTATACTATATGATCTGGGGGGTTAGAAGGAAGCAGAACCCCTTCATGGGTACACCCTATTGTGTAGGTGCAATGTGTGAATCCAGAAAATATCCATCGCCCTCCCCTTGTCTGAGGAAATTGAAAATTCCGCATATCAATCAATCTTTAGAAAACCATCGTATTTTTAGCTCGCTCGGTCAATTGTTTGCAATGACACACCATATTTGGTACTCCGCATCAATCATTTCAGCGCTTTTTTTGTCTTTCTAGGACTGTGTAAGTCAGGAATGAAAAAAGGGATAAATTAAGATACTGGGGGTATGTGTTATTTCAGCAATCACACAATGACGGGTCAATGAAGGTTATACTATAACAGTAACGATACTAAACCTCGTTTTTTAGATACAAGAGGAGATAACAGAGCAGCGAGTATGCAAAAGTCTAGGGAGAGCCAAGAGTATGTGAACAGAATCCTGGCGCAGCTACAAGACAATCTAACAGGGCTGACGGGAATGGTGGTACGTAAACTTCCGTCTTTGCTCTTGCACATATAGAACCCACGACTCCCCCCCCCCCCCCCCCCCCCCCCCCCCCCCCCCCCACACACACACACACAAAAAACACACAAATTTTACCAGCATAGCCTTTGCCAACATACAACAAATGGAATGAATGCGGGTGAGGGAATTATGGTATATAGACCCCCTCTCCCCTCCCCCCTCTAAACACACATTATAAAAACATATCCGTTACCATAAAATACTACCATAACAGTCTTGTACCCAGGCGCCGACGATGCATTTTGGAGAAGTTGAAGCGCACGAGTCTGCTACAATAACATTAAGTAGAGCCTCTCCGATACCGAGCGCCTTCCACTTAAATAACAGAGACAGACGTGCAAGACATTCTTACAGATCTGATGAAGCTAGCGGCACGGAAGTCCCCTTACCCCCTCAACCATGCCAATATCCATTTCCCAAATCTCCCTTCCCCTCACACAGCATGGACAACCCCATTTCAGCCACTTCAAGTTTAAGGGGGGGGGGCAGGGAGCATCACCTATCCTCCTTTCGCTGGTAATACATGCGTAATACAAATAGACTGCCGTTGCGCAAATAATTGTTACATCTCTACAGAATAATCAAAAAGTGGAGCTAGAGAAAATGAGGGCTTCGCTCTCGTCTCTGAAGGAAAAATCCTCAGAGCACGCAGACCTCACGGAGCAGGTAGGTTTCACAGGGTGCTGAGAGGACTAGTTTGGATCAGTTGCTTGAGGAGGAAATCGATGGTCTTTGAAGGATGGGATGATTGTTGTGATAGTGATGACGATGGTAATTTATAATTTCATAATGAAATAAAAACGACGGATTGTTTGATATTGATTTATATGGTTGGCAGGGACATCATATGCCAAAATACTTTTTTTTAGGAACATGAATATCAAAAATACTGTGTTTTGGTGTTCGAGTGAGGTACACGCCCGTCTACTTCCACCAACTCGCCAGTAGTGACAAATGGCATATGGATAATCGAGGGGACGGGGACGGGGAATGGTCAGAATGTTGTAGTAAAAAAGTAATTTAAATTGCAGCTAGAAAAAAACACAGGGCGAATAAACGAAGTGTCAGCAGATCTCAGAATTGTAAAATCAGAGATGAGTCTGGAGAAGACATATCTCCGATCAACGACGGCCAAAGTAAGTGATCAAATTCTAATCTCACTTGCATTGAATGTGTTTTCTTTTGCGGTATTGAAAGGCTCCTGTTCTTAATGAGAAGTATAAAACTTTGAAGACAGTTCCTATGAGAAATGAGACCTAACCGCTTACACTAGTAAGGTAAAGGGCTTGGGTTAATATAAAAATGCCATGAACTACAACGTCATCTGGAACTGTGTGCTTAAGATTCCTGCTCAGCGCTTGGTTATTTGTAGATTTGGTCAAGTGTGGAATATCTTAACGCCAGTTGCACCTCGCAGCTGAAGCAAACTCGTTACTATGACAATGCTGTCTACTCGGCGGTCAAAGAAATGAACGAAACCTTTAATAAAAAGGTAAGGGAGGGATGTTATAAATAATAATAAAAATTTGGTCTTTAACAAGTAAAAAAGTTTTATTTTATTTTTCAAACGACAAAAAAGCCCACCAAAGCAAAGCAGCGGTAGGGTGGTTTGGCCCATTAACCGTGCGACGCGCGCTACCGTGGCCACCTTGACAGTTGTGGGTAGTAAGCCAATCAGGATACGAGAAACGTACTATATCTGATACGACGCGCGCTACCGTGGCCACCTTGACAGTTTTGTGAAGCAAGCAACGAGAAACGTGCTATCAGATTGTCATCAACGTCACTAGCCACCAGCATGGAACAGTTATGATACAAAGCACGATACAATCCCCTAGTCATAAATTCTGTGTCAATCAAAGAAGTGAATCTAGAATGCTGATTGGCTAACTTTTAGAAATCTTCGCCTTGGTTTCCGCTAAAACACGCGTCGCTTTTGAGGAGACTTAGGAGTAGCATCATCAGTAAAGTATTAAAATTCTTTTTTTTTTGCTCCTGTAACAGGTGGATAACAACCTTCAGGTGATTCATGAAATTAAGGTTTCCCTGAATACCACCAAGCAGGACATGGAGGCTCAGAAGGCGACCATGAGGACAGCGGTAGCACAAGTAAGCCGCCAGTTAGTACTTCATGTAGCCATCATAGGAGGGGCGTATCTAGCTTTTTGCCAGGGGGGGGGGGGGGGGGTTGACCCAAAAATGTTCGCCATTATTTTACCTTCGTAACGATTTTGGAATGAACAGACACAATGAAAACAATAAAAAGGCAGCCCAAGGGAGGATTTAAACCCCCGAACCCCCCGAAATCCTCCCCCCCCCACCCCCGTAGATCCGCTACTGCATCATTATAGTTAGGGTTAGGGTCAGTATCTAGGACACACCAAGCCACAAAATCTAGGCATATGGAAACATGATGAAAACTCCAATTAACAATCTAAAAACAAAGTTTTATACTTTAATTCCAAATTCAATAGAGCAATAGCCTCACAGAATCAGCCGATGGAAATGGGTTGTTTCTCACACCTTATTTTTTTATGATAGGATAACAAAATAACAAAGATTCTTTAAACAATTGCAATTGTTGACTCCTGTTTTTTTGTGTGTGAATTACGAAAAATCCAATTCTTTCCGAAGGTAGAACGTTTTAATGGACTGTTTGCTGATAATAACAATAATCTAGATATAACTAGACGCTGCACCAGCGTTAACCCGGGCTACAAAAGAAATCACCGAAAAATGTAGTCTGTATTTTGTACCTACTGGTGAGCTGTTTTCTCGGGGGCTCGTACACTTAAAAGCCTCGTGCAAACTGCAATGCTGGCGAATTTCCGCTTGACTGACTATAGGACAAAGGAAATGTCAAAATGGGAAATGAACTTTCTGACATTTCCTTTGTCTTGTGGTCAGTCGAACAAGAATTTGCCAGCAATGCTGGCGCAGTTTGCACGGGGCTTTACGCCGTAACACGGTGATAGAAGACATACTGAAGAGTATGGGATTTAGCATAACGAGACCGGCATTCTTGTAATAAATTTGACTGTTTATTGGGATAAGACACGCTCGCTACTGATAGCGAGCGATTAACGAGCGACAATGCTTGAGACACGATCCAAATTGCATACAAAACAAAAAACACAAATATTATCCAAACTTATCTTCGCTGTTATATATTCTCTTCTTTTTTCGGAATCACATGTGTCTATCGTAAGTTGTTAGAACTAAGAAATATTTGCACTACGAGCTGCAGAGAAAAAAGGCCTAGGCGGAGCGAGTCTCTTTATAGCAAAATAATTCAAACTTCATCAAATATCTGGTTATAGAACATGCTAGACAGTCCTTGTCCTGGCCAAAATATACGGTTATACACATCTTTTCGTGTGGGTCATAGTAGACGGCGTGTGTATTTGTGTGGTAGTGAGCGTCCCTCCGAATTTTGCCAAAGAAAAGAGTCTTCCACAAAAGCCGCCTCGCTTTCAGGCAAAGTATACCGCAGACCTCTGAGCATCGCAGGCTTACACGTTTTCGACATGGATAGATAGATAGACTTATAGCACTTATAGAAAAGGTAAACTTAGACTCGGGCTACCACAGGTAATAATCTAATATATATTTTGCATCAAATAAATTGTTGTGTGTTTTTTTCTTTAGATATGGACAGGATTTAAATCGTTAAACCAAACGGCCGTTAATCATCAACATCAGATGCAAACCATTGACGCTACGCTACATGGTGACGTCATGACCCTCAATCAAACCTTCACACACAAAGTAAGTCACATGGTCTTGTCCATCCAATCAAAGCTTGGCATTTGACAGAGGAACAAGAGATAGGGGATATGGATAATTTGTAGCCCTCTTCTTCTGTTAAGGCCGCCCCTTGGCTTACATAATCTATCAAGGTAATTCACCGTCAGTGTAGAGTCCTTGTACAAATTTATTGCTCCAATTTTAATTTGTTTTCTCGAATGAAGGCCAATTCCTTGCTAGAGACGATTTGGGCAGCTCTGAAGACAACAAGCGAGAATCTACAAACAACGTTTGACGCAAAAATGAAATGGGCTGTGAGTAGATAAAACTAAGCTGTCTTCCACTAAGTACATTTTATAATATTTTTTCTTCAAAATTTGAAATATATTTTTAGCTATTTCAGCCATTACCAGCTTATCATCGTAATAGCAGTACTAATGCCTTTATATTATTTTTTTAGCTTAATCAGACAAAAATGGCGTTCGAAGCATCGATGTCAGACCTCAAAGAAGATGTACAAAAAGTCAACGACAGCTTTACCACCAAGGTTTGATATTTTCCTATTACATTTTTTTTAGAAGTGGCTCTATCAAATTATTTGTTCCTTTTTATTTTATTGATTTTATTGGTTTACTGCAACAGCACAGCAATTTATGTGTGAGTTTTATAGGTGTTCACGCCCTATTTCTACCTTTTCTACAAACGCGTAGCAAGGGGATCGAAAAAGTCTGATCATTTGCCATTGAGCGTCTATGTGAATCAAGGCAACTATGTTAACGATGTTCACGCAATCGATTCACTTCTGCCCTTCATAAAAGCTCTTAGCGTGGTGATGGGGGGTTCTGATCATTTATCATAAGGGTTTTCTAAAGAAAGATACGTCTATTTAGGTGTCGCTTCAAGAACTGTTCCTTCTGAATCTCTCAAACGTGCAGAACCAGACCAAGCATCGTGTAGACGACATGGACAGCTTCCTCGCTAGCAAGATATCGGAGGTAGAGCCTTACACTTTTCCAAGCATAGAGGTAGCCTCGTCACCTGGCTTCTATTGGCTGGGCGGCTTGTCGGTTAATGACGTCACTGTTGATTTGCCTGTAATCATGAATCTGTCATGGAACAACTTATAGAATGCGTGAAAACAGAGGGCTGTCATAAGACGCCTGGGAACTAGGCTCGAACAAAGGGCTACGTTATGACTTGACCGCACTGATATTAGAAACAATGATACCATGCGGTACTCGAAGGGGGAAAAAATAAAGGAAACAGAACTCTCTTGATGGATGATCGTTTATTAGGATTTCGAATTACTGGGACTCCACAGATATTGCTTTACTAAATAAAATACAAATTGCAATTGTCCCTCAATATCTTTTAGCGTTACACGGTATGTATTGCTCTCAGTTTATGTATGGTTATATTCCATTTCTATTGCGTTAAAGATGAACAGCATGATTCAGACTTTCTGGTTGAAGCTCAAATCCTCTACAGAGCAGCTGCAGCAAACATTTGATGGCAAACTACACTGGGCGGTGAGTAATGATTTCCTTACTTCCTGTAATATTAACAGGGCCGTAGCAGGAGGTGGGGCACCCAATATGTTAAAAAATTATAAGGAAATGACCAGTAGGGGCATGGCTGTGCCCCTAAAAATTCTCTTAATGTTTATGTTTTGTGCCCCTCCAAAATTTCAAGGCCTGCTACGGCACTGAATTACCATCTTTCGACATCTTATATAATTTCTAGCTCCCACAGGATGTCCCTACTTTGGCTCCTTATAGAGCGTACACTCAAACTATGAACCCCCCAGTCAGTACATAGCGCGTACAGTCAAACCGCGAACACAACTTCTACTGTGTCCATATAGTGCATACACTCAAACTGTTTTGCTTGACGGCACGTTTTTTTAACATTTTTAGCTCAACCAGACAAGGAGTGCACTAAATGTATCCATGACTAAAATGATGGGTGAAGTACAAGATGCGAATAGCAAAATTGCAGTGAAGGTACATAGTGATTAAGAAAGGAAGTGGAAAGGGGGAAGAGAGCGGGGGGCGCTGGGGTCTACTTTTCAGGGGTCCCACGGGGTAGGTGGGATGTCCCCTTGGTTTTACAATTGAAAAACCTGGAGTAGGTTGGGGGTTAAACTGAGGAAATGTCCCGTTTCAGGTTTCTGAATAAAAAAAAATCACCCTAATCCTTCCCTCCCTTTATACAGGTATCCATGCAATCTTTGGCACTGCAGAACTTGAGGAATTCCCAGCTACAGTCAAAACAAGAACTTACCAAGATAAACAGTTCAGTAAAGGAATCCTTCCATGAGATGCACACCGATTTTCAAGGGCTAAACGCAAGCTGTAGTTTACTTGGCACAACAGTAAGGAGAATTGGGCACTCTATCACTACAAAGGTAATGGCACTTCAACAACATAAAGTTTGAGTGCCGATCACCTACTTCATTGTTAATACAACGATCTCTTTTTTCCATGATCAAAGTCTCTTTATGAACGATATTTGATTGCAAGGATATCAGTTACTCGCTTTAAAATACCGATGGAAATGGATCCGTTTAGTGAATTGGTAATTAAAAGAATCAGGTGTGAGCGTTAGCAAAATGGTCCAAAGTGGCGTGTGCAAATTGTCAACTCAAATTTGTTTACTCAGTAGATAGACGTCAAAGTGTGGTTGCGCTTTGTTGGTGTGCGACGCAAGCTTACCATGACAGTCTGTTGGCCAATGAGGGCGCGATAAAAGCACTTTGATTGACATTGTAAAATACTGTTTACAAACTGTAGTCTGATTGTCTAGCTTCGTTTGATCTTTTGGTAGGGAAAGCGCGCAAGGCACATTAAAAGCAAAAACTAGTTTATAATACCTATTTTACCATATCCAGGTTAACAACACAGCAAGGAAGTGTAGTGATTCAACTAAAAATCTATACGAGACCATCTCAAATTTGAATGGAACCTTAACACTAAGGGTAAGCAGCAGTTAAACAGATTTATATTTTGCGCTTTTTTCGTGTCCGTCATGCTATAATGTCAAATGTGAGGTATATATAAGGTTCATAAGGTGCTAAACCTTCCTCTTGCCATCTAGATTAATAATATCAGCAAATTACAAGGACCACCTGGTCCCCCCGGATCCAGAGGCCCCCCTGGCATTACAGAGCGTGCAAACTCCAGCATACCGTGCAAATACATGAGTAACTCTATAAAGGTCAATGCAGGGATGAATACTGATGTCGTGGCCATAGAAAAAGTGGCGGTAAGTGTTCAAAATTATTAACCCCCGTGCAAACTGCGCCAGCACCTGCCAGCATTGCTGGCGAATTCTTGCTCGACTGACCCCAAGACAAAGGAAATGTCAGAAAGTCCATTTCCCATTTTGACATTTCTTTGTCAGTCAAGCGAAAATTCGGCAGCAGTGCTGGCAGGTGCTGGCGCAGTTTGCACGCGGCTTTATCAGAGCAGGCCTCGAAATATTGGTGGAAGGGGCACAATACAAAACATTAAACAAATATTACAAATATACAGCCACGCCCCTTCTGGTCATTTCCTTATAGTTTTTTTTTCAATATTGGGGGCGGGGGGGGGGGGGGGGGGGGCACAATAGTTTTTAAAAACATTGTGGTGGGGGGAGGGGGGGGGGGAGGCACATGCCCCCAGTGCCGTACCTGCTGCTACGGCCCTGCAGAGAACGATTTTTTCAACTCGACTTTAACATAATTTACGATAAATTTAATAATACAAAATATGGTGTTAAATAGAGTGGAAGGGGTACCGAATCCCTTTAAACCATTCATTTGAATAGTTGTGTGCCATGCACTATGGAGACGAGGGTCCAAAACAAACAAGGACGATCGTTGCCATAGCGACAAGGTGGTTGAAGATAGACTTGTAATAGGGGACGAACCTCTCACACGAAAAAATATATTAACCCTCCGACGGTTCTCCATGAGTTATAAAGTAATTTTGGCATTTTATTGACTTTATATACGCGAAGGTGGTGTGGATTGAAGTAAACTGAAAGTTATCTTACTATTAAAAACAGAGTAACAAGAAAATCGTATCGCCCTACTGCACAAGTGACATAGCCCGCGTTATCACCCTCAGTGAAATATCAATACCTAACAGTCGGGTATTCAAGTGTGACTGCGTGGGAAAGGCCCCAAATGCACCGACCTCCGCCTTACTGATGACATGCTACATACATTACTACGAGTGCCCACTGGTGATCACGTGAATGGAAAGAACCAATCAGCGATCTTGTGTGTTTAGATCAGCGGATAGACGTGTATATTGTAGGAATTATCTATAGGTTTCATCCTTTCCACCTTGTAAAAAATATATGATTGATGTTGAAAGAAAGCTGTTTTTCGAGATGGAAAGAGATAGGTAATAGTTAGCGTTACGTGCAAATAGCGACAGCACTGATAAGGAAAACAGACTAAAGCTCGGCTCAGCAATGCTGGACTGTTTATACACGTTGGAGGTAGTTCTTTTTATTGAATTTGGTAAATAAAGTATTGAATTTTGATTTTAGATGGCTATTTCGAGATTTAAGCTCATTATGTGCCCTCCAATATGAAATGAAAACAACAGCAAAGGTCTGGCTGACAAGGGCGCTTTAAATGTGAGACTTTTACTAATGTATTTTGAATATCGTCCTATAGATTTGTGGTATTTTAAACTGTTAGAAGGGGGTCATAGGTATATTTATTTAGTTTTATATTTTAAAAATAAATCTTTGTAAACATTGGAATTAACTAAAAAAACACTGATTTATTCAGCGAGGGGGAAAATATTATATATTTCTGGGAAATACAAAGTAGTTCTCAACAGAAAAGAAAGTATTAATCATTTATCGTTTTCTTATTTCTGATTATAGATATTATTATTATTGTACATAAGTTACGGACAAGAAATGTTTTTCTTTTTCTTTAAATAAAATAAAATAAATGTCAACATCCTTATCAAAGCAACAAATTTTATTGTATAACGGGGTAAAACAATGTGATCTCGTGTTAGAAGGGGTGAGCTAGGTCAAACTGTATAGCGGAAGGTCTCAAGACGAACGGCTGGTTGCTGGTTCACAGTATTAGCGTTTATTGTAAGGACAAGCTCTTCTTAGCGAGCAGGGAGGTATTCAAGCTCGTTATAGGAGGTAACGATCAGACGATTCTCAGAAGGCGAGGCTGATAGAAGGGAATCCTTACTAGACCTCTTCCTTGACTAGGGATTGTCTTCACGAAGCCAACAGAACTTACTCGATAGCCTCCACAGCAAGCTGTCGTTATTACAAGTACAATATGTTTTACAGTAAACCACTATTAATACTGACTAATTGATAATTCTGCGATAACTGGTTTGACAGCTCTAAAAAAGGTGATGCAAGAATTACAAATGAATGTTGATCTAAGGGAACAGAACAATTTTACAATTGAGGATAACTATAGTAAGAATCGATCGATGATAGAATAACAATCAATTGACTGAAATAACTATCAGATAAGATAATATAGAATAATGAGGCTGAGGGAAACCGGCGTAACAACCTTCATTAGGAGAAGACAGAATTGTCGAGACCTTGGTGAATTTTGGTGATTCCAAATTATGTTTTACATATTCATATGTACACTGACTTGTGCACATGTTAGGTTATACGCACGCAATTACTCGTTAGTTTTCACGAAAGTGAGAAAGTTCGTCAAGTCGTGGCCACCATCTCTGTTTGCCCTTTCATTAACGGTAAAGCAAACGCGTCCATTCAGCGGCCACCTCGCTTAGTTCCAGATCATTGTTTGGCTGCCTCCATCAAGCGGTCAACCCCTTTTAATAAGTAGCCACAGGGAACTGAGAGAAAGAGGAACATAATTTTGTCCTTTCTTTCTCTCTAATTTGATGCGCGACCAGAGCAAAGAAAGACGTCGAAAGACGGCGACCGCGACCCGTACCGTATCGTCTTATGATGTGCAAAAAAAATTTAGGAAAAATCCAGCAAAAATCGAGGCTAATTATGTTATGACTGATCGCCACTTTTCAATTATTATACATGACCTCAATATTGTCTATTTTTTATGTGAATACAAGGTAAGAATACAGATTTGTGTGGTGGGGCATGTGCAAACCCATCTAAACAAAAAAAAAACAGATAAGCAAAAAACATGCTTTGGCAAACGTTCGAGCCTTCACAACTGGACAGTTGTTACTCATAAACGGCGTTTAGATTTTAAGCATGGAATAATTCATTTCCGCGGCATTGCACGGAACTTGAAGGGCTTGGGAGCTCGAGTGATGTTGCCAGAAGCCTCCCCAACCGACGGCGGTCCTTGTCCAGGAAGGGTCTCTAGAGTAAACTGCTGCAACAAACGCGTCATGACCAGGAACAACTCGATCTTGGCCAGGGACTCGCCCACACATACCCTCCGTCCCGCCGAGAAGGGCAGATAGCTACGCTGACCAGGAACTTCAAACTTGCCATCTTCATTGATGAATCTGTCCGGGTCAAACTTGTCCGGGTTAGGCCACTCCCTCGGGTCGTGATGGATGGCCCACAAGTTCATCACAATGATGGTATCCTTGGGAATGTTGTATCCCATTAGTGGGACGTTATTAGTCGTAGCCTTGTGGGGTACCCCCATTGGCAAAACAGTGGCGATCCTCAGTACCTCTGCGATTGTGGCTTCCATATAAGGCAAATTAGGCTTGTCGGCAAGTACTGGCCAGCGGCTGCCAATGACGTCATCAATGTCGGTTTGAAGGCGTGTTTGGACTAGTGGGTAGTTAATGAGGTAGGCGGCGAGCCAAGAAAGTGTTGTGCTTGTTGTCTCTAGGCCTCCGACATAAACATCGGTCATGAGCATAGTGATGTGGTCATCCGTAACTTCGCCTATTGCTTTCTTGTCTTCTCGCTCTACTTCGAGCTTGGCTTTAAGGAACGCGTCGGTCAAATCTCTGATGCAGTCTTCGGAGAAGGTGCTTTTGTGTTCTAAGAAGAATTTATCGAGCAATCTGTCACGGGGCTCAACTACGTTCTTGTAAAAGCGAGACTCACTGATGGGAAGATGATAAAGAAATGGAAACTTATCCAAGATGGATCCGGATACAGGAACTTGTGAACCGATACGGATGAACTCGAGAGTTGTGAGAAAATCTGGATCATCGGGTTCGTAAGATTTCCCTAGAAGAAATGAGGAAATGATATTTGTTATCAGCAAGAGAAACACGTCCTTCGAATGAATTGCTGCCCCGATATCCTCCATGAGCTTGCCTTCGAGTTTAGACACTTCCCATGCAATGTTTTCTTCCAATTTTGGAAAATACATCCTTAAGCCCAAGTGCACGATTTTCCTTCTCCAAACTAGATGGCGCGAGTAATCACCCAATACAATATCCTTTGCACCTCGTGAGAGCAAATTGAAAGTGAACGTCTGCGGCCTTCCCGCCAAGTCGTTCATTCGTTTCCCCATCAATACCTCTCTTGCACCAGCTCCAGATGAAACGAACACAAATCTGTCGTTGAAGATTTTCAGCATGAAAATATCACCATACGTCTTGGCAAGTTTTGCTGCGGCAATATGAGAATCTGAGCCCGTGATGCTGAGAAGGTTGTTGATGATGGGCAGCGGTATAGGTCCCGGTGGAAGATTGGCAGGTGATGTGACGTAATCGTATAAGTAGTATAGTAGGGTAAGAGTGGCGACAAGAAGCAACCCCTCCACCAACATGTTGATGAGCGTTCTAAAAAAGAAATCAATTTTGTGTTTAATTCTTGGGTAAAATCAAATTAAAGTGTTAGATACGTCAGCTATAAAACTTAATTTTACTCTTCTATGTTTGGTAATGCAGGGCCGTAGCGGGCCTATATTGGGGGGGGGGGGGCACAATGGCACAATACAGAAACATTAAGAAACTATTGGGGGGCACAGCCACGCCCCTACTGGTCATTTCCTTATATTTTTTGTAAATATTGGGGGGCACATGCTCCCAGTGCCCCACCCCCTGCTATGGCCCTGTAATGGTAACAAACATAACAATTTTTGTAGCTTCTTCTCTAGTGTACGGTTATTAGTGTACTTGGGTACCAGAGGCTCCGAGCTTCGCGGCGAGAACGACGTTTCTACTTCAAGAAATTATTTTGGGCGCCGAATCTTATAAAAAATCATGGTTTTCTACGTTGCTGACGAAAGTGAAACACACCAAGTCTATATTCGTGAATGTAAAAGCGAATGTGAAGTGCCTTACACTCGCCGGGAAATTCTTCACGTCGAAATCAAATCGACAATTAGAGTGCTTGCAATAAAAGCGTGAAACACTAAATAATATTTAGTACTAGAAGTTCTCGTGGAGAAGTGTAGTGCCCGAGCACATAGATTGGTTGGTCATTCAATTGCAAGGGTTAAATCAATATTCTTGATTTGTTTGGGGCTGTTCGCACAAATTCCATAAGCCAGATTTATGCAAGACCCAAATTTCTTTGCAGCCACTTTCTTGGCTGATCACTAACTCTTTGTTTCATGGTTTCTCAGTTTGTTTTATAAGAGAAATAGAACAAAAACAAATTACTCAGTCTTATTTTATTAAACAATAGAAATTATTTAATGTCTAGAAAAGGAAAGGTGAAGTCTGATAACCATAACAAACAATCTGATTAGCTGTGGAGGGGATGTGCAGTCATAGATATTATGGAAAGTAAGTATATTTTGAAATAAGACTGCTTTTCGGTGGTTGAGTGGGAGGGGCACAACCCGTGTGTCCACCCCGAGCTGCATGCCTGTACATACCCAGTAAGCTATTTGGGTCTAAGTGGTGGCCATGATAATAGCTACTGAAAAGATTACTGCTCATGTATTAACATATAGTGAACTATACAGAATTTATGATCTCCTGGTTATCCCTAACAATAGCTTCTGCATGTAAGTACACTGCAGTATTCACTGGGGTCCACTGATTTCTAAAGAATCTCTGTGTCTCCTCCGTGGCTGTGCTTGCCTTGGTTTAAAATAATATAGCAATCCCTTTTGTTTTATTTCTTGGCCAATGATTTGCAATTATAGTAGTTCTGGACTGGACATTGCTGTGAAAAAAAAAATCAAAATATAAAATACTGCAAACCCAGTATCGAATAAAAAAAGCAATTTTATGTCTGATATTAGAAGGGCCGAGAGAGCCGAGAAGCAGGTCAGTGAAATGAGATTATTCGGATTGAATTAACATTTCCCTTTATATACAAGTCTCATCAAATAACACAGATCTACTGAATACTTATTATTTACCCGTCATTTTAGGAATTTGGTTGGTTTGTCTTTCCTTCATAAAGTTATTTCGCTCAGTTGCATTTATAAACAAAGCCTGACATTACAATCGTCAGGCAATGGGATTTGGGCTGTTTGAATACCTTTCGCTTTGCCCTAGTTTGATTATCCGAGTTCTTTTATCATCAAATAACAAACTACGAAAGCCATGATAAGCAAACCTAGTAAAACATCCGATCATAAGTCGTCATACTTACCAAATAATTCTTTGATTTCGCCATCGTATTCGCGGTATAAATCAAAGAAGGAGTTTTAACATTACCGTAAACACAGGGCAAGTGCGAAAAATCATGGCCGCTTTTTATCGTGGACTGCCAAAGGTAGCCCAAATCTTGGTACAGACGCCGCCCAGATCGAATCTGGAAAGGCAACGCATAGACTACTAATTGCGCATCGGGGGACTAGGGGGACGGGAGATTCCGTTGCCAAGATGGCGGCGGCTTGTTCTACAGGAAACCCAAATCGACACGATGAACAAAATTAGTGTTGCTATTTTGTAGAATTTAGTACTATTCAGTGAATTTAGTAAAAAATAGCTGAAGCGTGAAGGCGGTGTAGATTTCAACAATTCATCATACATTTTCGTTCACTGAGAGCTTGAAATCTACACCGCCTTCACGCTTCAACTATTTTCCCTAAAGTAATATATAGATTTAGGCGGAGCTCCAAACGACGAAATCTTTACTTACTTTCGCTTGACAATATACGAAATATTAACAATTATTATATTTCTGTTTTGACGACGTCAACGATTTCACGATCACGCGACCAACTTGTTATACCCCCTTTCCCCCACCTTTGATATCTACATGACACATAACAAGTTTAGTTGTAATACGATGTTTCGGCGTCAGGGTAGTTTTACTTTATTGACGTCACCAATGAAGTCACGTGATCATCTCATTGCATCCTACTTAAAACATATCTCACACCTACCGAGTTTTGTTGTCATACGATGTTTGTTTAATGAAATATATATTCTTTGTTTTGATTGCGTCATCATATTTTTGCTTCTAGTGACGTCATTGATGACGTCTCAATCACGTGACTATATTGGTGCACTCCCCCCTTGACACCTCCATGACACATACCAAGATTTGTTGTTATATGATGTTTCGTTTATGAGATATGGATAATTTTGTTCTTAATGAAATCGGAATAGTTTTGCTTTTAGTGACGTCACAAATCACGTGACCATATTTTTGCACCTCCTTGACACAAACATCACACCTGCCAAGTTTGGTTGTGAAACAATGTTTCTTTCACGAGATATGAATGTTTTTGCTTGCCATATTGTTGCACCCCCCTTGACATCTACATTGAATTGTTTTTTATTTTGATGACGTCAGCATATTTTGCTTTTAGTGACGTCATTAGTGACGTCACAATCACTTGACCATATTGGAGCCCTACCCTTGACACAAACATGACACCCACCGAGTTTGGTTGTGAAAAAAAGTTTTTTTCAGGAGATATCAATCTTTTTGCTTTTAATCACGATTTTTTCTTTAAGTGACGTCATCGATGACGTCACACAACACGTGACCATATTGTTGCACCGAGTTTGGTTGCCATATGATATTTCCTTCGTGAAATATTTTATTTTTCTTTTTGATGACGTCAGCATATTTTTGCTTCTAGTAACGTCATCGATGACGTCACAAATCACGTGACCACAGTTTTGCACCTCCCTTGACACATACATGACACCTGCCAAGTTTGGTTGTCATACGATGCTTTTAAGGGACGGACGGACATCGCGTCACGAAAACTTGAGTCGATGGGTTACCAGTATTTGTTACCATATTTGTTTTGTATACCACTATTTCTTAGGTATGGGTCAACATATTCTTTCATATGAACTCTAAATAATATTTATCAGATTACTATATTATTATCTTTCTCCTTCTCCTTTTTCTAGGTTCTTAGCTTCTCAAGCAGTGGAATTGCATGTTAATTGTTAGACCATGTGAATTATATGAAAGTCAACCAAGCAGTTTTCTCAGTACAATATTTAAGAATAAAATGAAATTCTAAAGAACTTGCAAAGGAGCTTTCATATGGCAAATTCAAGTTAAAGAGACAGTTACAAACATCCTTCAGTCATCACAGCCTTCATCTGTTCTGTTCATGCTATACCATGCAAGCTACAAGCAGCAATAACTTAACAGGAGGGCAAACAAGTGCAGTTAAAAAAGAAAAATTACACAACATCATTACCAAGACCAACAATAAGAAATTGCCATGCTGTGTCAAGGTGAAGGAAACTACTACAAAACCATTACAAAATCATGGCTAAATCATTATCGCACTTAAGAGCTTACTTAACCAGTGAACCAGAAATGCATAACATGCAACTGCAATTTGTGACAATTCCCTACACTGATGTATCACACAGGAAAAAAGCTACAGCTACTATGTGGCACTACAATATTGCAGTCACTGCCATTATTACAAAAGCTCTACAACGAGCATCTCAGTCCAACATGATACCAAAAGATTAACAATTGATACATGTTAATTGGGAGAAGGCCCCAAAAACATTTAATAAGAAGGCAAATAGAAACCACACATTTAATGCTACATCAATATTTTAGCTGAGACCCAAACAGTCGTGCTAAAGAAGTTTAAAAAAATTAAACAGTCAGAAAACATGAATAAAGCAAAAACAAGGGGCAGCATTCTATTATGATGTGCTTGGGATGATATCCTTATCTCACAAACGATATAATCAAAATAATAGTAAGCCATATTGGTACAGTCTGTACTACCAAAATCATTCAATAGAACATTTTTAATCAGCAACATAATTAGTGCACAGCCAGAAAAGTATTTTTCTTGTGTTTATGGCAATTATCCACAATTTGTGTAACCAGACGTGGTTGGATATCACATGACTGCTGCCTTATATGAACTTTTGTTTTTATTGGGACTTTCGTGCTAAAAAGCAATGTCAGTCAATAGCCATTGGCATAATGTGAGATCCACTCTACGATAAGGTAATTCCACTGCTTTTAATTCCCATAGATCTGTTGTTAATGTTCTACTTTGTGAATAAATAGGAATAATAACAAGAATGTCAGACCATTTTTTTCAAACAAAATGTTATTCCAGAAAAGGTTCAGAACCCTAAATGGAATGCAGTTGCACCTCTGCAAAATAGGGTAGCCTGTATCCCCTCAATATACAGGAATATTCAATTACTCTAATTCTTTTCTAATCTGAGGCCTGACCCCAGACCCTGAAATTTCTAATACACCTTTTGCTGTTCATTACGACAAAATATGCCTTCATGTGCGCCAATAGTCAATCAATAAAGCGAAAATAAATCCATTTGAACGAAGCGGCATTCACTTGCGCAAAATGCATATTCAATTTGGAATTTTGCATAAATGTGGTCATTCAATTGCATCTTTGAGCATACATTTTACGATAAATGTAAATCAGCTGAGAAAAACAACATTCAACTGCACAGATATTAATCTCATTAAGACAAAATGTCTACAGTCTGCAAGTTTGGTCGGCAGTCTGCATAGTGTCGCACACCGTTGACTAGGCCTTAAGCCTTAGACAGGCAAATTTTATCTATGTAAGCTACAGCTCTCTTAACCACCATTCTTTGTATCATGAGATTGTAGCTTGCAAGACTCCTCCGATTTTTCTGCTTCCATTCCGATCCTTATTGTAACGAATGGCTGGCTCAACTTATTTATTGATTCACGGACTTCAATAACTTGTTCTAGCAACAAGTTCTTTTTGGCTTAGCACTCACCTCATTTCTCTATTCATTTACAGCAATCAAACCTACCACCACTGAAACACGGGGCTACAAGGATGACTTAGAATTAAAGACAATGTGACTTTTGTTTACCTCAGTAGTGGCTTGTTTGGAGACCAATTTGAATCTCGGTATCGAGACAAAACCCAGAGAAACACTTTTAAAAACAGTTCAAGATCTCAAGAGATCCAAGTTTGAATTTAGACGCCGGACAATTTTCTTTGGATACAGGATGTGCAGAAAAAGGTCAAACCATCCAAGAGTGGAAAGGATTGTGTCACAGCCTGAAATAATATGCATCTAATTTACATACCGTATTTATTCGAATAAGCTCCCCGGCGTTTATTAAAATTTTTTGACTCTCAGACGTAGCTCTTATTTTGTTATTCGGGGGGGCAAGGCGCTTCTTGAAGGACGAATTTCGCACAAAAAGCCGAATTTTGTTTTTGTTTCTTTTAATATCAATTTGTACTACAGTAATCAGGACTATAATAGCGTTTCTTTATCTATATACAATTATAACGACTTGGAGCATCTTTCTTCAAAAAACTTTACATTTATTAAATGTTATAATATTAGTTTGTTACTACCCTCCCCCCCTTAGGAGCCCATCGTACCGCGGGCTCACGCGTTGTTGTTGAGCAGTCACATGGAGTTTGTGTCAGAGAATTAAGAGATTTTTAAATGTGTTGAATTGGCCGACAACCGTCTTATAACATTAAATAGTTGTATTTAATATTAATATTAATAACAGTAATTCTCATTACTGTTATTAATAGTTTTGGTTTTTACCGTATTTCCCATTACCTACAATGGGATCGCCGCATTTTCTTATTGATTTCCGCTTTTTATCATACTGAAACTAATGGGTTCCGCGTATAATGCGCCCCCCGTTTTTCGAGGTCATTTTTGTGATTAAATAAGTGCACATTATTCCAAAATTACCGCCAGCACTAGGGACGGTAATTTCAGTTAATGGAGCCGGAGCCAGGCTCAAAGGTCACTCATAATTTATATCGTACGAGTACACGTATCATGCTACGATAGCACAGGTATTACTCAATATGTTTCACGTGAGATACCTTACTATACACGTTCTTAATTCTTATTGGTCGCTATCTACCTATATAAAGCGCCACACCTAAAGTAAAGTCATTCGCTCTTTCGCTTAATAAGCTACGGGTACTGTAAAGAAACATTTGCCCACCCTCCCTCCCTTTTACTGACAGGTTTCTTTGTGTGTACAGGCAGTGTTAGCTTGGAGATCAACTGTAAACAAGTATTAACTTAATCATTGCTTTATTATTGAAATAAACCGGGGAGTATCTCCGAGAGTCTGCGGTTAGCTCTGTCTGACGACTTCCACAAGCAGGGTTTGTTTGCTATAAGGTGTGCTTGTGCGTTTGTGGTCCAGCCAATACTCTCGTCCGATCCTTTACACGGAGTGTAGGGGAGATGAGTGAGGCCTAAAGGTCATATGCTTACACTACAGTTGCTACGTCACGCGCTAGTCGTCACGTCACGCTAACTCGCTTTCGATCGGTCTGTCTCCCCCAATATTCTGCCATAGTCGTGCCTAGTGTATTCATTGCGTTGCAAAGCGGGCATTTCCTTTTCACGCGTAAAGCGACATTAAACGCCAGTAAACACGGTAATAGTTTTGTTTCAAAGTGGGCGCTTTTCTGGGGAGGCACCTATTCGAGGGATCGGGAGGCGCTTATTCGAGTAAATTATACGGTATTTAAATGCCTCGCGAATTAAAGAACAAAAACGTGTTCTACGACCCCTCCCCAAGCGAAAGCTATTGGGAAGAAAATATATACAAAGTTGTGATTTGCTCGAGTCCTATCAGATCTTTTTGGCCATTCGATGTTTTGATGACTCTCGATTGTCTCACTTCCCTGCTAGCAGAGGCCTCTTTTCTCTGTATTTCGCTGGGCTGGCGTTCGCGAACGTCAACAACGCAGAGATGATATAGTAGAGAACAAGAAAAACTGTAAATATTACCACGAACGGTTATCAAATATGAGTTTGTTTTAGTTGAATAGTTTTTATAAATTGATTGTTACAATTCAGGAGAGCCATGTAACGACAACAGAAGTGACGTTTTGATTGACGTGATTGCGAGCCGCGTTATATTACGGCCTGGCGTGGCAGTACTAGTTAGTGTTAAAAACATGAACTGTGAACGTGAATCTCTAATTGCTACTTCTATTGATTAAGACCCGTTAACTTTGGTAAATTAATTCCGTTTTTAATGAATACATCTAGAGTCTGAGATAATGATTATTATTGTAGCACAATAGACATGTATTTACAATTCTGTGATCTCGTGGACCTTTTGAACTTTGATTCGTAGTCTATTATTGTTGTGTTGTAATTTCAGTTGACCAACATCATTATACACAGTACTATTGTGAAATAAGCTCAAGGCAATAGGTCGAATAAAGAGTAATTCCGATTTAACCGCTTTGGATCGTGAGAAGTGCGTGTATTTTGCCAATGACAACCGGGATGCATTTGGTCATAGTATAGCAATTTCAAGAATACTTACACCATATGTCTTTATGCTTCAAACATTTGTTTATCCAACTAACGTGAAAAAATCGAGAGTCATCAAAACATCGAATGGCCAAAAAGATCTGATAGAATTCGAGCAAATCACAACTTTGTATATATTTTTTTCCCAACAGTTTTCGTTCGGGGGGGGGGGGGGGGGGGGGGGGGGGGAAGGGAGGATCTTAGAACACGTTTTTGTTCGTTGATTCGCAGTGCATCCGTATAGTGCCTCCCCAGAAAAAGCGCCCCCTTTGAACCAAAACTATTAATAACCAAAACTATTAATAACAGAAATGAGAATTATACAACTATTTAATGATGAATGAATTAAGTTTATTGAAAAAAGTGTTCCAAGTTGTTATAATTGTATATAGACAAAGAAACACTATTATAGTCCTGATTACAGTAGTACAAATTGATATTAAAAGAAACAAAAACAAAATTCGGCTTTTTGTGCGAAATTCGTCCTTCAAGAAGCGCCTCCCTCGAAAAAGCGCCTTGCCCCCCGAATAACAAAATAAGCGCCAAGTCTGAGAGTCGAAAAATGTTAATAATCGCCGGGTAGCTTATTCGAATAAATACGGTATGTAAATTAGATGCATATTATTTCAGGCTGTGACACAATCCTTTCCACTCTTGGATGGTTTGACCTTTTTCTGCACATCCTGTATCCAAAGAAAATTGTCCGGCGTCTAAATTCAAACTTGGATCTCTTGAGATCTTGAACTGTTTTTAAAAGTGTTTCTCTGGGTTTTGTCTCGATACCGAGATTCAAATTGGTCTCCAAACAAGCCACTACTGAGGTAAACAAAAGTCACATTGTCTTTAATTCTAAGTCATCCTTGTAGCCCCGTGTTTCAGTGGTGGTAGGTTTGATTGCTGTAAATTAATAGAGAAATGAGGTGAGTGCTAAGCTAAAAAGGTTCAGTGAACTTGTTGCTAGAACAAGTTATTGAAGTCCGTGAATCAGTGAAGAAGTTAGGGGTCATTGTAGATCTGCGCGGTGACAAAACATGTTGAGCCAGCCATTCGTTACAATAGGAACGGAATGGAAGCAGAAAAATCGGAGGAGTCTTGCAAGCTACCATCTCATGATACAAAGGATGGTGGTTATGAGAGCTGTAGCTTACATAGATAAAATTTGTCTGTCTAAGGCTTAAGGCCGCATTATCACCAGTTTACTTCCTGTCGATTACTTAACATCGTCTCCGATGATTTTTAACGGCAAACTTGAAAAATATTTGAAAATATTGAAATAGTGATTGATAATGTCCAGCGGATGGCCTGTTTAATATCTCGGATTTTAATAGATTCTTTTGTCTTTTAACGGTTGAGGTTTCCGTCGGACCTCCGGAAATAAACTGACAATGCGGCTTTAAGGCGTACGTCGAACCGAACTTGAACCGAATCAATTCAATAACTGTGCGTGTCCGAGTCGGCCCTATGTTCCAGGAGACAATAATTAATTTCTTACTTTCGTATATGAGATTCATTATTGACCCAGAACAAAAGCGCACAGGAATGTACACTTTCCAATGCGAAGGCCCCAGTCGAGCGTGCGTTTTGAAAATAATGAATGCTGCTGAACGCAACAAGGGAAATATAATTATTACTGACCAGTTTTATGTCAAATACTGGTCAAATTTGCGTAGGTTTACATACGTACATATCAAAAAAGCGCATAATATGACACACCGGTAACTCGCTTATGTCAGGCACGGATGCTCCTTCAAAGCAACACCAGAATAAAATGCAATTAAATTTCTACCGTATTGTGGAACAGTACGCCGTCAGGCCGCGCCACAAATGAATAAGTTCGAGTTCTTATTAACTCGAACTTATACGCGGCAAACGTTGTACCACAGGCTTCCCAACCGCGACAGTGAAGGATTTTGAAGGTACACGGGCTAAAGGATAATTTGACTCCAAAATGAAGCCTAATGTCTTCTTAGTGTTAAATAAGCTCGTATTCCTACTTTAACTGGATGTATTTGCCTTGGTTTCGCTCCTGCAGCGAGCTCTGTCCCTACGCGCTTGCGACCTTTCAAACGACGGGCTGTGTAACCGCCGCCACCTGTGAATGAGTAACTCGACCACCTCGACCCCCAGCGGCGCGTTTTATCTCCTCCCCATTTTAAAATAATAGGGTAGGCAAAAGAAGCGCTTTCCATTGTTTTCTCGTCTGCTTGTTTTCTTACCCCTTACTTGACAAAAACTAGGGTCAGTGATGATGGATCCGACCCTATTAAAACAAATCCAACCACCAACGTCCTCCGGTGCTCAGGTGGGACTGCTTTGGACTTGTCATCACAAGGGAAATGTACACAAAAGCGCAGAATCTATTTGATAAAATGCTCTTCGCAGACTTTTTCGGGGATTTCCTGTTTGAAACTTTGAATTTAACTATGAAGTCAGTCTGATCTCTGTGTTGCTATCGTTAATGTTAATGGAACGAGAATCAGTACCTCGTGATCCTTCGGGAAAATAAAATATAATTTGAAGTTGTGTCTTGACTGTTTCCTCGATAAAGCTAAGGCTAATATAGTAATTTAACTAGCTTTATTGAGGAAACAGTCAAGACACAACTTCAAATTAGAAGGAACGACGTTTGGTTGTGTCGTCCACGGAGGGAAGGAGTACGCCGATGGAAGGTGTATGTTTGTGCGCGAAACAAACTACCATGAAAGGCTATACGCGCTAGATGTGCTCGGCATCGAAGATAGGAGCGAAACTGACCAATCAGACGTGTACAGCGAGTTCCGCGAAAACATCTCAAGAACAGATGACGGAAGGTACGAAGTTAGCGTGCCGTGGGTGCCTGGAGCTAAGCTGGAGAACACGAATGAAGAGGCTATTAGGAAGCGTTTACGAAATGCTTAAAGGAAGCTAAGAAATGACGTGGTAGCGACCAGCTACACAAGAGAAAAATCGAGACCATGACAAACAAATCGCGTGGTGACCGCATATTCTACATGCCACATAAGCCAGTGGTTAGAGCCAACGCCCAAACGACAAAGGTACGAATGGTATACGACGCAAGCTGCAAGCCACACCCACTAGCTAATAGTGTCAATGAATGCATGCACACCGGTCCACCTCTTCAACCACTAATGTGGGACATCATGATACGAGCGCGCATGGCCCCACACCTGATCCTCGGTGACCTGGAGAAAGCATTCTTACAGATTGCGATTAAGGAAGAAGATAGGGGCGCCTTCAGGTTCCTCTTCAACATAAACGACAAAGAGCAACACTTCCGGTTCGCCCGTGTACCCTTCGGCGCAGAAGCGAGTCCATTCATGTTAGGAGCCACCATTCACCATCACCTTGACCGCTAACCCATCGAGCTAACGAACACAGTCAATGCACTCCGGAAAAACACATAGGTCGAAAAATTGATGCAGACCGGAAATGACGTGTCGAACTAAAAGAATTTAGAGAAGAGGCGACTAGAATATTTGAGTCAGCTAAGTTCCCCGCACACAAGTGGGAGTCAGATTTGCAAGAGTTGGACACTGAGCCAAACCTCAGCAAGATACTCGGACACGTCTGGGATAAGCGGGAAGATATGTACAGGACCCGAAATGATCCCAGGACCCGAAACGATCCCAGGACCCGAAATGATCCCCAAAAGTACCCCAATTGATCCCCGGACCCGAAACGATACCGAGGAGTCCCCGAAATCAACCCCACGGAATTGCGGTAATGGACAAAGGGAAAGCAGAAGAAAGCACTTCCCATTTTTAAAGCATAATTAAGGGTTGACAGTGAATCTATTTCTAAATAATATGACTTAAAAAAATTAAATTCCAATACGATACTTCTATTTATTACATTGCCCCGGCGGTAAACACATAGCACAAACACATAGCACAGCCAAAGCACAGCCTTGCTCAGAACAACCAAACTTTTGACCTTCGAAACATTTGCAGTTACATCACATGACTCTGACACTATAAAGCTCGTTTCCGGTAAACATCACCCCTAAAAAATCTATATTCATTTGACAACCAAACGCGTATTTCACCACGAAATCCATGTTCACACGGGCGAATATTTACCGACAGCCGGTTGGCCGAGAAGATGGAATGACAAAAGCACACTGAGTAATGCACTCGAACAACCCTTTTACTACCGTTGCAAAATATTATGAGATGTGGCTTTGGTTGAAAGCAATATGTGAGTTTTGAAATTCCTTATGTACTGTAGTAGTGCGTACACCACTGCATGATTTCTCTCTATCCCTCTTTATGATAGGTCTTTCATTCACCGTACACAAACAAACATTTTCCTACTGGAAAGCAGAGGCATGTCTAATCTGTGGATACTTTCTTTTATGGCTTGTTATGTATAAATGATTTATTCACGCCTGGTTCTTCAGGCGTTCATTTGACCCCAATCGCTCAACCAAGCTGTCGAAAGCTCGAAAGCTGTATTTCCCGCGAAGTCGTATATAAAAATCTTAATGATACGGTTTTAGTTAAATCAAATTTCTGAATAGTAACAAAAATGACGCTAAAATGTTTAATATGTTTTTAAAACTGAAAGCCAATCCTTCCACATTCCTTTTGTTTGTCCATTACTGCAATTCCTTGGGGTTCATTTCGGGAACTCCTGGGGATCATTTCGGGTCCTGGGATCGTTTCGGGTCCTGGGATCATTTCGGGTCCTGGGATCATTTCGGGTCCTGGGATCATTTCGGGTCCTGGGATCATTTCGGGTCCTGGGATCATTTCAGGTCCTGGGATCATTTCGGGTCCTGGGATCGTTTCGGGTCCTGTACAGGTATCCTTTAGATACAGGCGGATGTAAGTACACAAGAGAAGGATCCCGTGACGAGACGCGCCATACTGAGCAAGCTTAGTGGAGTCTACGATCCCTTGGGAATTATATACAGCTATCGGCTGACAATTTACTGGGTTATTTGAATACATCGAAAACTGTCGGGCATTTAATGTCCATTGAGGACCTTTCCCGACTGTCGGGCATATAGCCACTACGGATACTAAAATAAGACCTGTTTGTCTGTTTTGTTTTTTTGTGAATTTAGCTCACCTAGCTCAGGCATCGTCGCGCTTAGCGGTCAATCTGAGAAAGGGCAAAACGATCATTATGCGGAAAACATGATAAAATTCACTTGTTGCTCTTAATAATGTAGCAATTCAATAAATCAATATAGACATAAGGCTAAACGATTACAACTCGAGATAGACCGAGCTCGAGTTATAATTATGCCATTTGTTTCAATCTTCCGTATGTAGATTATTACGTAGGAATTGTTTTAAAGTAATTCTAAATCTTAAGAAGGTTTTAAATGATCTTTTTGGAGAGATATTTTATACTTATTCAAGACATGATTATAGTCCGAATCAGTTCCCAGCAAACCTTGCGGGCGTATTCTTATTCTTCTTTCCTTTTCGTCTTGATGATATAGTAACTACCGCACACGAGAGCAGGAGCTACAAAAATTATGTTATGTTTGTTACCATCACCAAGCACAGAAGAGTGAAATTTATAGCTGCCGTATCTAATACTTCAACTAGATTTTACCCAGGAATTTAACACCAAATTGATTTCTTTTTCAGAGCGCTCTTCAACATGTTGGTGGAGGGGTTTCTTCTTGTCGCCACTCTTACCCTACTATACTACTTATACGATTACGTCACATCACCTGCCAATCTTCCACCGGGACCTATACCGCTGCCCATCATCAACAACCTTCTCAGCATCACGGGCTCAGATTCTCATCTTGCCGCAGCTAAACTTGCCAATACCTATGGTGATATTTTCACGCTGAAAATCTTCAACGACAGATTTGTGTTCGTCTCATCTGGAGCTGGTGCAAGAGAGGTATTGATGGGGAAACGAATGAACGACTTGGCGGGAAGGCCTCAAACGTTTACTTTCAATTTTCTGACACGAGGTGCAAAAGATATCATATTTGGTGATTACTCGCGCCATCTAGTTTGGAGGAGGAAAATTGTGCACTCCGGCTTAAGGATGTATTTTCCAAAATTGGAAGAAAACATTGCATGGGAAGTGTCTAAACTTGAAAGAAAGCTCATGAAGGATGTCGGAACAGCACTTCATTCGAGGGACGAGTTCTCATTGCTGATAACAAATATCATTTCCTCATTTCTTCTGGGGAAATCTTTCGAACCCGATGATCCAGATTTTCTCACAACTCTCGAGTTCACCCGTATCGGTTCACAACTTCCAGTATCCGGATCCATCTTGGATAACTTTCCATTTCTTGTCCATCTTCCCATCAGTGAGTCTCGCTTTTACAAGAAATTAGTTGAGATCCGTGACAGATTGCTCGATAAATTCTTCTTAGAACACAAAAGCACCTTCTCCGAAGACTGCATCAGAGATTTGACCGACGCGTTCCTTAAAGCCAAGCTCGAAGTAGAGCGGGAAGACAAGAAAGCAATCGGCGAAGTTACGGATGACCACATCACTATGCTCATGACCGATGTTTATTTCGCAGGCCTAGAGACCACAAGCACAACACTTTCTTGGCTCGCTGCCTACCTCATTAACTACCCACAAGTCCAAACACGCCTTCAAACCGACATTGATGACGTCATTGGCAGCCGCTGGCCAGTACTTGCCGACAAGCCTAATTTGCCTTATATGGAAGCCACAATCGCAGAGGTACTGAGGATCGCCACTGTTGCTCCAATGGGGTTACCCCACAAGGCTACGACTAATAACGTCCCACTAATGGGATACAACATTCCCAAGGATACAATCATTGTGATGAACTTGTGGGCCATCCATCACGACCCGAGGGAGTGGCCTAACCCGGACAAGTTTGACCCGGACAGATTCATCAATGAAGATGGCAAGTTTGAAGTTCCTGGTCAGCGTAGCTATCTGCCCTTCTCGGCGGGACGGAGGGTATGTGTGGGCGAGTCCCTGGCCAAGATCGAGTTGTTCCTGGTCATGACGCGTTTGTTGCAGCAGTTTACTCTAGAGACCCTTCCTGGACAAGGACCGCCTTCGGTTGGGGAGGCTTCTGGCAACATCACTCGAGCTCCCAAGCCCTTCAATTTCCGTGCAATGCCGCGGCGGAAATAAATCATTAAGGCCTCCCTGCTGCTAGGGGCAGCGAAATAGTCCATGAGAACTTGCGGCATCTTTAAACCGCGCTAGGGAAGGTACCCCTAGGGGTAGAGGCATCGCATGTGAACAGGGACTAAAACAGAACTTCTACAATTCTTTGTACAGCTGCCACTCAATTATACCGACACAACTGCAGTCATAGTTTTGAAATGGCAACGAAAATTTGTAAAAGGGAAATTTGTAGTTACTACTTATTGGCCCCTTATTTCTAGTCGAGATAGATAATCAATTCACTCAATCAATTCAATTCAAGGCTCACCTATATGTCAAAGTTCCCTTCTTTAATACTCTCTTGTAATACTTTGTAGATATGGCTTATTCTCGGAAAGCCACTGATGCATTTTACTAATTCTACAATAATAAAAGCTTTTGTTTGGACTTGGTTCGCACGACAGATGCTTTTCCGCTGCCCATGGCTCCCCGATAGTTCAAGGATGGAGACGACTTAAAAACATATGCTTGGGTCTTTTTCATGATTTTAATACTATCTGTTAGGGGTAAGGTTTGCTGTCGAAAACACCCGAAGTGCTATCCCTTTAAAATTGATTTTGCCGACGATCACCCCCGTCTGTTTTTATGTGAGTCCCTTCAGGGATCCCCGAGCGCAAAGACCTCTCCGACACAGGTTTATTAGCAGATAGTGATATTCCCGCGGACTCGCAGACAACTAGCTAATCTGAGACATGTCCTGGTGATAGAATTATTGCCTACTTGTTGCGATTCGACTGCCTGCAGGTGGTACTCGATTAACGCGGAAATTCCTCTTCGTTCGGTGATCGGGCGCCATCTTGTATTTTGAACCCCTCTTCTTTCGATGATTGGGCGCCATCTTGTATTTTGAACCCCTCTTCGTTCGGTGATCGGGCGCCATCTTGTATTTTGAACCCCTCTTCGTTCGGTGATCGGGCGCCATCTTGTATTTTGAACCCCTCTTCGTTCGGTGATCGGGCGCCATCTTGTATTTTGAACCCCTCTTTGTTCGGTGATCGGGCGCCATCTTGTATTTTGAACCCCTCTTCGTTCGGTGATCGGGCGCCATCTTGTATTTTGAACCCCTCTTCGTTCGGTGATCGGGCGCCATCTTGTATTTTGAACCCCTCTTCGTTCGGTGATCGGGCGCCATCTTGTATTTTGAACCCCTCTTCTTTCGGTGATCGGGGAAGATTCCGACCCTCCCCCAAAAAGGCGACTCGCCTCCAGAACAAAAAGAAGGTAAATCCATTAACTTCGTTCATGAAACTTTTCGGTCGTTTTCACGCTATTTTACGAAAGGGAAAAATAACTATTCAGGTACAGAATATTGAGAAAACGGGACATAACCTAGTCAAGCCATGGGATACTCTTTATGACGGCACTTTCTACCAAGGGGGACCAAAAGATTTTATATTTGTATAAGCACTCTTGCTACGGTGCCGTGATGTACTAAAAATGAGAAAAAAATTGTTAACCGGTAGATGGCCTGAGTGTTGCTGTTTTCAGCATTTGTCCCTATAGCGCTGAGCACTATTTCGGGTTCAGAGCACTATTTCACGACAGGGAGTGAAAAAACTACTACCTGAAAGGTACAGTAATTTACCTCCTAGGAGGAAATATTGAGAAAACGGAACATGCTGTGGGGAGACCCCCCGCGCGCCGAATCATTATGAGTGTGAGGGGGGGGGGGGGGGGGGGGGGGGGGATTAGCAGACAGTCCACGCAAGGGTCGGCGGAGCAGGCCTTTAAGCATCATCAAGTCAGGAGAGGTGTTGATTTCAAGCCCACATTCAAGGGGTATTTATAGTATTATGTATAGCGGGTCCGGGGGCATACTCTCCAGTGAAATGTTTGTCATTATTGTTAATTAAAAGCTAAATAGCACCATTGGAGATCATTCTACCAGAATTCATATTTGTATATTTTTTCATACTACCAATCTGAAAAGTTAATAGTGGGGGAGTGACGTGAATCGAAATTCGAAAAACCGAGACTTCAAAAGAAAGGCGCCAGCCAAACGGAAGCCGTGAAAATGTGCAGGCAAGAGGTCCATCATATTTATTATTTAATTTTTATGGGGTCTAGGATTCTCCCCAGAAAATTTTGAAATTCCAGAATATTAGGAGGCTCGGAAATTGACCAGAATACCTGTTCAAAAAAATAAGGCTCTCCCCTAACACCTGTTTAAAAATTGAGGCTCTCCCCCAAATTGGCGCTTAAAAAGTTGCAACCCTCCACCCAAGCATAGCAGCCCCCCCCCCCCCCCCCCCCCCCCCGTTAAATAATGATCCTTCTCTTTTTGTGCTCGCCCCCAGGAACCGCGTGGCTCAAAATACAAGATGGCGCCCGACCAACGAAGAATTGGATTTTTCCGCGATCATAACAACAGTCACGAGTACCGCCTGCAAGCAGGCTATGTTTCGATAATCGTGAGATTTCACCAAATGTTGCGATAATCGCCACAGCAGAGATACTCTTTTTAATAAAAACCTGTTTAAAAACGTCCAGCCTGAGATTTCACCAAATGTTGCGATAATCGCCACAGCAGAGATACTCTTTTTTTATAAGAACCTGTTTTTATAAGAACGTCCAGCCTGAGATCCAGCAAATGTTGCGATAATCGCCACAGCATAGATGCTCTAATTTATAAGAACCTGTTTTTATAAGAACGTACAGCCTGAGATTTCACCAATTTCTAAGTAGAACATTGAGATGTTGTGAGCAGAAAAACATAAAAATATGATAGTGCAATGATGCGTTCTAGAATGTAGATTACAATTGTGTTCATAATAACAACCTGTACACTGATACATCATTTGTTTAATTCTCTCTCTGCCACATAGTTATTTTTTATACACTTTGATTTAAGAGCCCAGACTCAAACAGTTTTAACTGAACATTTGACGTTCTAATGAAAAAAGTGTGTATAGCTGGAACTTACGAAGCTGGCGGCGGCAAGAAAAACATTTCTAAAATTGCTTTTATCTTCTTAGCGTACAATTATAAACTAGTTTCAATGAACTTCTTCTTTAACTTTCAATAATTTGGCAAACATAAAATAGCTCGCTTTACAGCGGAAACACGTTCCAGTCTTCAATAGACCGTTAAACTTAGAGTTTCCATATATCGCGTCGTGGTTTGGGAAAAAACGAATTAATGCGTCAGTTCTTTGAATTTTTGATTGTCTTTTTGCCGTTATTTAGTTGCTTATCTTATTAAAAAAGCTGACAAAACAGGAAACGTGATCGCGTGGGCTTGGATCACGAACGCTCAATCCTTTGTCCCTTTCTTCGGCACGTGCGTGGCTCTTAAAAAGGTTGAAGTAGAGAAAAAATATATATAATCAATACTTAATTGATGGCTAAAACTACCTGTTGACCTGTTATCCCTTTATGGAACTTAAGCGATGTGCCCTGGAGGCCTTTTTAGTCCCATGCGGCACAATGATACAGGTCCAAAGGCCGACCCCTGTAGCAGTCTACACATTGCACGCGCGGTGCTTCCCATTCAACAATGCCGGGGACCATTTACAAAGCGATAATCCTCCGTACACACCAAAATACTCAAATCTTTCACTGTAATCACTGAATCCCATACCCGTTTAAAAAGAACTGACTAAAAAAGAAATCTAAAGTTCAACATTAAAGGTCAAGTAGTTATTTAGGGCCCCCGAATGGTCTTTGGTGAGCACTTGCAAGCTTGCGAGCACCCTGTTTTTTTTATGCGAGACCGCGAGCATTTTTAGTTGTTGAATAAATCGAGCAGCGAGCACATCGAAAAATCTAAAAAAGCACGAAGAAAAATGCGCGAGCATTAGCCGAAAACTGCGAGCACATCGAAATGTCGTGGGACCATTTTGGGACCCTTTATTTGGCACCCCTTCCCTCGAAAGAGCAGAGTCAGTAAAATAATTTTGACCGCGCCATGACTCCTAATTCACCCCCAAAGAGGCAACAAAAAATATGCATTTTTCTATTCATTTATAATGCTTTTACCACAATGTTAATCTCTCGCTTCATCTTTTCCGTGTCTTAATTCTTTCAAATTCAAATTGCACGATGCTGTTCGACTGTAGTAAATGATGATGTAATAATTATCTTTTCAAGCTCTACCCCAAATAGTGGTGGGCTCTCTTTCATTTGCGCGCCAAAATTTACCAGTTGCGTGTGCGCATCATTTACGAGTTACAAGCATTTACGAGTTACAAGCATTTACGAGTTATTGGGGGGACTTCTGTGTCAATGGATCGTCGTATAAACTTTTTGTCTATGAGAATACTCAAGAAAAAAAACGCGTTCTTACGTATGTCTGCTATTTTTATCAGACTTTACTTTCACAATCGTGCACCAGCAACATGTCAGAAAGCGAAGGAAAAGTAAGAAGTTCTATTTTGATGACAATTTTTGATTAAAAAAAATCATTCATTACGGGCCAGAGTCAATGCATTTTAATATCTACATACAAACTGGTCGTTTTAGCCGTTCGCGAGGTCTTGTGGTTGTTTTTTTACTTAGGATGCTATTGCGCAAAGGCAAGCCCAACAGAAATGTGTATCTGTCGAAAGTGCTACAAAATGAATTTAATTATTTTGCCCGTTCCATTGAGAATCTCTTAAATGAGCATGTATTGCACTTGCATCTTAGCGAGAGAACCAATAATGATATCGCTCGAAATGGGGCCCGCACTTTCGAAAGGTTAACAGCCCGAAACTGAAATAGCCACCAGTTATTTCCTTGTGGCCTCATGTGGAATTTGATAAACGAGCTGTAAACAGGATGCGAAATAATGCTTTTCAAGACTCAAATAATTTTTAACAGATTCATAAGTCGACGTATTGTAATGAGTCAAGACTTGGAATGCAATCTATTCTTCTAGCTCCATGATCAATATTCATGTGATCAAAACCTACAAAGAATTACCTGCTAGCCATCAATAGCCTGCCAAAAAAATAACCAGTTCGATTTGAATATAATTTTTTATGCCTGATTTCTTATCTTTGGTATGTTAGAAATGCTGAAGGGAAGACATTTTTACAGGAAAGCACGTTGCGGCGCAAAAAGACAAAGAGTGAACTAATAAACGAAGAAGTAAAGACCTGTTAAAACATAACTTAACACAGATATGTAAAACGTTTTTTTTTAATAAATCTTAATTGACATCTCTATATAGATGCCAAATATACATATATAAGTAATACTTTGGATTCTGCCAAAGGAATTTGTAATAAAAATATCTCAAATATTTTCACACAGCTACCTTACAAAATGGGAACCTTGCTTTAAAATTACTTATACCCTCTCTGCTAATCCCAATGCAGTCTGTAACATCTAAAGAATCAAGCCACGGTAGCGCCTGGCCCATCTCTAGTAATTGGTTGTCTGTCTCTACTATTTCAGTGAAGGATATATCAAGACTCATGATGCATCCTAGGTCCTCAAAACAGGACTTCAGCCCTGCATAGCTCAATTTGCCACACCCACTCACGGAGAGGGAAGAGAGCTCTGTGTTCTCGCAGATATACTTGAGTCCTTTGTCTGTTATATCGGCGAACGCGATGCCTAAGAGTCGAAAATCTTCGCAGGCATAATGTCCGATCATAAAGGCGCTGGCGTCCGTTATTCCTCGTTCATGGTTGTCCGAGTTGTGAACGACTAGGGATTCCAGCTTGCGGCAACTTTGCATCAACTTAAAAATTCCGACATCACTGACTTGGGAAAATTCGAGGGACAAATCTTCGATATTAGGGATGTATTCAGCTATTACTAGCAAAGCATTGTCAGAGATTTGTCCATTTGAAAGATGTAGGCAACGAATGTCACAAAAGCGCGCAAGAGCGGTTACCCCTATATCAGTGATTTCGTGATCACGGTCACAATAGTCAACTACAAATTGCTGGATTTGCCGGCATTTCGACGCCGCGTACACCAAAGAGAGATCGCTTAACAAAACTTGATTATACCTTAGTGTAAGTTCTTTTAACTTTCTGCATCCATCCGCAAGAGTGATCAACATTTTATCTGTAAGAGCGTCTATAGAACCACTCTCATCTTCATCCAGGCAAGACTCGTAAACAATCAATGTCTCTAAATCGGCACAATTTCCAGCTATACAATTCAACGTCGCTTGGGTCACGGCTCGCGAGTAGGCATAGATCCTTTTCAATAGTTGGTTATTCTTAACAACGGCCACCAGTCCCTTTGAAGTAATATTTTCCATAGGGAGCTTCAAACTTGTCAATTTAAAACTGTTTTGAGCGAGAGCAATGCAACCTCTATCTGATACAAGCCGGCAATCTTTGATTGAAAGTTTACGAACATTTGGGCAAAACATAGATAAATACTTGACGGCTTCGTTGTCGATGCTCGTACAGCCTTCTAAGTCTATGCTCAAGATGTAACTATTAGTCCGCGGAACTAGCCTACGAACCAGGCTTCCAGTGACTTTGCCTGAATGCGACGAAGAGAACCATAACTTCCGCCATAAGCTTATGTCGTAGCATAGTCGATACCATCGCTTCGATACCCTGCTGCAAGATATTAGTCGAGGATAGCGTAGAAACGATAAAATGAAGACGATCACGGAGTCCGGTAGAGCGCTGATGTCCGCCATCCGTACCAGCAGGTAGAATAGTCTTTGTTCCTTCGGGCTTTCGTGGCCTTTTGTCCCTTGCAATCTGCATTGATTTTCCCGCGCATTGTTTACGAGCCTCGACCTCGATCATCGATTCTTGCCGCTTCGTAATAGGAAGATTCTAAGGGGGAGGGGGGCGAGTAGCATCGATTAAGCATGCCATAATTCATAATGCTTAAAAAATAATAAAAACTTCAAATACCATTGAATAGCTAGAACATAAAGCTTAGTTATTGTTGATTTTTGTAACGATTCAATTAAATGTTACGGCAATTCTGGAGAAGATTAATAAATACTAGTTACCCCTCCCCAAGCCACTAAGGTCAATGCATAAATAATTACATGAAATAATTAACCTCGCTCTCGAGCCGTCTATCATGTAGCCGCCATGTTGGATCGGAAGAAATGTAGCGGGTGGCAAAATGCTGCGAGTAAAACGTTTTTGTCCATCTAAAAGGCAAGTGTTCCCCAAATTTCACAAACTGCGCCCAACATACGACTATTAGCCGCACAAGCTGACGGTTATCAGATAGATATTATCGTCTTTGGTGGTAAATTTTACGCACTTTAGTTTCGAAGGCACTTTCTCACAAACACGTGGATGAGATATGGCCGTGAGTTTACACCAAAGTATTTGTCTTTTTTTTTAACAATGCTCGATGTTTCGTTGCTAGTAAACGACTTTTACGGGTGACAGATTTTACCATTAGCCTTATCACCTGGGGGAAAGCTAATTCGCCCATTAATTTTCGCTTTTTCTATGTTCAACTTTGCTCTCTTTCCACTGTGAGGAAACTGTGATAAGGCTAACTTATCCGAATTTTCCCGGTGGGCTGAATTATGGCTTTATTAACAATTTTTACTTCATTATATTTAACCGGCTTAATTTCCTAAGAGTAAAAGGAATTCTTGCTTAGCATATGCATTACAAAGACGGAAAAAAGACCTCTAAATTCTGTTCCCCCACTCTATTACCCCCCCCCCCCTTTCCAAAAAAAAAAAAGGTCCCCTAGACTCAGCTTCAGCAGATTATAAAAACAAAAACAAATGTGAGAATTTCTGCTGTAATGTATCTGGTATTCTTGTATGTTATGTTTACCAATGTGGTGGTATTGATACTTTGTCTAGACTTGATCATTTAAATATATACTGTGGGGTTATGTTGACAGCAACTCTAAACAACTACAGGGTTGTACAACCTGATTACCCTCTACCATTTACCTTGATGTTTCCTGTTATTTCAAAGTCATGCATGTCTTGCCATTCGGGCAAAGTAATGTCATACTGTATTGTGGGAACTACATTCAAACTCTTATGTTCCACACAAATCCTTTAAGTTTTATTTTTACAACAACATTACAGTGCATCTTCCATTAAGTGTTTCTGGATTTAACGGGTGCTGTTGTATAAAGGGCTCTTGTTTTCACAATATGAAGTTGAATCAGTTAAAGATATAATTCTAGTGGGGTCCCAGAGGTGTTCTTTGGGGTAAGTGTTAATAAATGTATTTGGGAAATTCTAAGAAAAAAACATTGAAAAATACCTGCACACTAAAAAGTGCTACCCTAAAAGAATATCCCAGAAGCCTTGATATAGAAATCCTAATAGAAAAGCCTAATTCCTCTCAGATACCCCTAAAAAATACCTGAGGCCTATTAGTGTCATAGCCTAAGATCCATCCTGGATCCCCCCTACTTAGAAATTATGTACATTCTCAGTCAGCGTGATGAAACATTCTCTTAACCATCTTTCGGGACAGAATATTCCTGTTGATACCTTATATTCTGAAGTCTGACTGAATCATTTGACTCATCTGGGGCATTTATGTTTTGTTTTCATAACCTCACATTGTCACTACTCTTGATTTCCAGGCTCGCTGCTGACCCTGTATACTGTAATTGAAATATTATAGAGGTAGGTTGGCATTTACAACTGACTCTCAATACACTTATCTTTACAATAATATTATTGAGTTTCTTTTGTGTTTTTGAACTCCCTATCCACATACAGTGGAACATCAATAAAATAACATGGCGAAGAATGCGAAATACATAGGATTGTTACAATCAAGAAAAATGTCACAGGGCGACCTGCTGTGAACATGAAAAATGTGTGGAATGTTTGCTGTCTTCTGAGAGCTTGGCAAGAGGTGCTAAGACTTGTTGAGAGATGTTGATTGTGAATGGCTTTAGATTTGTGGTTAATGTTTACTTTTTACCTAAAAACTCAAGTTGATATACCCCTGTTTCTCAGAAATGATGCAGAAAACACTACACCAATTCCAATTCCTTGCAGAATTAATGTTGTCTTTTCTTGTCATAACATTTGCATGAGCACTGCTGTCATTTAAAAAGTGAAATTCCATTAAATATTACTTTCCTTTTTTTACAGACGTGGATTGACTAGGGTAAAAATCGAATTTTTCTAGTTTGTTTGTTATCCTGTAATGGTCTCACTCATGAATCCATGGCTGTCAAAAGACAAGCAGAGACCACCAGAGCTCTATCAGCTTTTTTAAGCTTTATCTCTGGCGTCTCTTTGGGTGACGTTTCAATTGGATAATAGAGCTTATTTTGTTTCAAACCTCTCACAACCAGCTTCCCTCTTTTAAGCAACCACCTACTTCAGCACATTGACAGCCTTGTAAATCTGGCTATAATTGAGTTGGAAAATCTGTAGATATCTCAATAGTCAGTCAGCATGATGAAACATTCTCTTAACCATCTTTCGGGACAGAATATCCCTGTTGATACCGTATATTCTGATATCTGACTGACTCATTAGCCTCATTAGAGTTGTTAGACTTATTTTCATAACCTTACATTGTTACTGCAATTGGTTTCAGATTTCCTGTCCACTAGATGTAAAAGAAGCTAAGGTTTGTTATCTTTATTTGTCACTGATTATTAGTTTTATACTGGGTTATCCATACTCTTGAATCTTGATTGAATATTCTTGATTTAAGAAAGTGCTTATACCTAATTACAAAAACATTGTCTGTGCAAACAGCAAATCCAATTTCAACCTAGTGCAGAAAAATACAGAACAATTATACAGTAATCCATTGAAAGCCTTCAATGTCTGGCTCTGGCATCAACAGGGTTTATTTATAGCTCTCATGTTTACAAATAACTAGTACCCACAAGGAGCTGTCTTGGAAATGCCATTTGTCATTTGTCCCTTGCACTGAGAAAGTTTTCTAAATTGGGTATTAGTTTATGTTGGTGATTGCTTTGTCTTGGTTTATGACTTGTATGCGAAACCTCCAACCTGCCAAGGGTACTAGTAGAAGAATCAACCAATCAGTCAGCATGATGAAACTCCATTTTAACCATCTTTCGGGACAGAATATCCCATGTTGAGCTTTTCTTCTGAGGACTGATAAATGTAATAGGTACTTAATCTTGAGGAGATCTGCATACTTATTTTCTTAAAACTATTCTTTTGATTTTTGTTTTCAGACTATTGTTGGCCATCTACTTCTGCAGTAATGCTTTAAAACTGCCTTCCCTTAGGCTAATTATATGATAATGTTGCAATGGTTTGTATTGAAATATTTATCTTAGAATTCTCCCAAAAAGGACTCACATTCAAGGAATACAATACTGGTTTTCTACTACTCTCTTTTACTAGTATTCAGTTTTCTTGCACATAAGAGATTGTATGTATTGTAACATCCTAAACCCGAAGGTCCCAACTTGTCCCTTTTAAGGTGTGTACTTCAGTAAAGCATATTGCTTAAAAAGGTTATAGCCAAGGTGTGCTGGAAAACACATGGTTTGGTTGTCACTTAGAGGGGATTGGGTGTCTGCTCTCCTGTAGGCGTTGAAATTGAGTTAAAAAACCCAGAGGAAATTTGTTATTTGGCCACCAATTTGTAAAATACATGGAGGATTGTGAAAAAGGGGCACCACCCCCCACCCCCACCATTTTCACTCACAATCTTTCATTTTCAAATATCAGTCATCCATGTCCACAATGGTGGCCATAAAAGTGGAATGCCGGTTTTCCTTGCCTAATAAAATCTCTAATGCTCAGTTCAAACATCGTATTAAGCCCCGTGCAAATTGCGCCAGCACCTGCCAGCATTGCTGGCGAATTGTCGCTTGACTGACTATAGGACAATGAAAAGTCAAAATGGGAAATGGACTTTCTGACATTTCCTTTGTCTTGTGGTCAGTTGAGCAAGAATTCACCAGCAATGCTGGCGGGTGTTGGCGCAGTTTGCACAGGGCTTTATCCACAAGCTGTATTCAATGCAAATGCATGCTAATGAATCAAGTCTGTTGTTTCGTCTTTATTTGCATTGAATATGGCACATTGATAATACAATGTTTGAACTTAGTCTAACGCCTACAGAATATTGTGAATGGGCTTCTTTAACTTTAATGAAGTCTGATATCTGACTCCGGAGTGGGAGTGTGTCAATTCTCAAGGGGAAAAATATTTTGTTTTTACTTCTAAAGAGCAAACCAGCTAAGACTAGTTAAGTGCATCCTCGGAAACCCAGGGGTATTTTTCTCTAACGTTTCACACGTTAGAGGAAAATACCCCTGGGTTTCCGAGGATGAGTTAAGTGTAATGTCCTTCACAAATTAATGTGAAGTAATGAAACCACTGGATGATTTCTGACAATATATTGAAGTATAATAAAGGGTTATTAAAATGACTTAAGCTTTGTGTTACTGTACATCCCATTATACGCTATTTAAAGGCATATGCATCATTTTCAGTTGTCAATCGCTGGATGACAAGAGCCCCTCTTGATAGCGCTTTGAATTAAGTGAAAGATTTTGTCTATATCTTACTTGAGTTATTGAAACAGCCTTAAAATGTATGGTATTTATTGTTTCCCTCGAAATGAACGATATAAAAGCAAATTAAGGCTAATATAGGCGGTCCTAGCCCGTTTATAGTGCGGTTTCGTGTTTAGTTAAAAGAAAAACAAGACTTAAAAAGCAAGGTTGAGGCAATAATGTCAGCGTCATTTTCTTGACTAGTCTCTAATAAATCCCTATGAAAGAGCGCCAATGCCAGCCAGTATCCCTAGCTCCAATTCACTCGGATGACAATAAGACAATATTTGCAGAGACATCAATGTATTGCCTTTTTTGCAGTAATACTGGTACCTTTTAAATGGGGCTTAGCAGGATGGGTTTAGAGTCAAATCAAGTTAAGGTGCATAAACAAAGGTGCGCTTGGCAGCCAAAAAGTGGGTCATATGTCTTATTGAAAGATCACCAAGAAATATCATTTTTCCATAAGATACCTTTGACTGCGCACCCCCTCTCAGACTCACTGTTTCTACTTTCGAACATCTTACATTTCCAAAAAGAGAAATATAGATACCATCATTTCTGAATGTACGATAACTCCGAGCCGAATCCATTTCTCGGAAAGTAGAATTTCAGAGACGGATTTGTCAAAATTTATTTTATTTATGTTTTACTTATTCTACCTAAGGAATGTTTCCTCTGACATTTGCATATTTGCATTTACTTACAAAGTCGACTATTGTTTATCTGCACACGAATGTTTTATTTTTGCTAGAGATCGACACAGTGCATAATCCATGCCACGCTGTTTTGAATAGCCAGAGAACGATTGCTTGTATTTTTGATGTTACAGCCAAAATAGTTGTTTCACGACCTCCTGGGCCGGGTTTCTAGAAAGCAGGTTATCGCTAGTCTCCTTCACAGCCCCCAGCGTTTGGAGTCACAAAGCGCTCCCTGCCCGTGCGGGGTTAACGCTAACCCAGGAATGAATGCCCCTTTTATCCAATCAAATGTCAAGATAGCCGGTATACAGCGGCGTAGCCAGGTTTTTTAATAGGAGGGGGCCCAAAAAAGGGACTTTCAAGGCATTTTCTTCTGTATTTTAGATATACTGTATTTTTGGCTGCTAGGGGGGGGGGGGGGGGGGGGCTAGGCCACTGGTATTTATCTGTGGTTAGCGCTAAGCTGCTTTCTAGGAACTGGCACCAGAATCTTTGTCTCGTTTGAGAATCAAATTTTGGGGGCGTTTTTTCATTAACAAGACGAATTTTCCGAGTGCGACCTCATTTGAAATAGATGTATAACTGTTTCCCTAATTGGGAAGTAGCCATTAGGTGGAAAAAGTGTAGAATATCACTAAAAAAAACCTGTTTAACAAGATATAACATCCGTCTAACTGTCTCGGGCATTTCCCGGCATGAGATTATAACGATAAATCCTACTAAACAAGCCTACTTTTACCCTAGTCGACAGTTGTGGCAAGGCCCTCGTGAAAGTATAAAAATATACAGAATTTAATTATTTTAAGAAAGCATTCGATAAAAAAATATTGATTAGAGAAAGATGTGGCTCTCTTAGGCACACCACTTAAAAATATTATTTTGAAATATTCAAATTTTACTTCGATAACTAAACTAGCGTTATAGTAATAGTGATTTTCATTAGCCCGTGAACCACATTTTAGCATATTACACTTTATTGTTATCTAATTCCATTGTTCTCTTTTGTGTTTAACTTGCTATAACACTTTGACTATCACACTTTGCTCCACGGGTTAATGAAAACCACTCTACTTCCTAGACGGAGACATTCAAGTGATTGAGGAATGCGTGACGAAAATATTCCCGCCAAAATGAATACCAAATTATCGCGTACAGCATCAGGATTTACGCGTTTTAGGCGGTAAAGCAGGCGGCAAAGCCGGCGGTGCACATTCCTCAGGCCCATTCTTAGGCGCACTCGACTTCACATCATTGACATTTGCAAACCGAGGGGGGAGGGGTATACTCGGTTTAAGTTCAATACTTGGGTGAGATGACCGTGGGGGGAGGGGTGGGGGTGTAGTTGGCGATACCCTTAGGGGGTGCCTGGGGGGTAGTGGTGGGGCATTAGCGTCTCTTTGTAGTGAGAGCGGTCTGTCTGGTTTTGGAGGAAGTCCTGGTAACTGATCGTTCTCCATTTTGAAACCCGTACTTATCAATGGCATTGAATTCATTCGTTGGACCAAGTGAGCAGGCGGCGCTCGCTCCTCGTGGGCTGAAGTCACCGAAGTCGCCCTCTGTTTTCCTGGTCTTGGGGGTAAACTCGGCGGTGGGGGGACGGGAGGTGGTGACTCTTCCCCCTCGGGAAAGTTCTCAATGTTAACGTAATCTGGCTCGTTATCGTCCGCGTCCGTAGGGGACTCGGGGATTTGTGGAGTAGTCTCGCTGGGTATAAACGTCGACGCCGACAACGGAGTTCGCGGTAGACTTGCGTGGAACGTCGAAGATGTCGGCGAGAACACCTCGAAGTCAGACTGAAATATTGCGGAGGCCTGTGACATAGTCCGCCTGAGCGAGGGTTGGGAACTAATGGAGAGGCGTGATCCTTGGAAGCCTGGTTTGGTGCCAGGAGACTTGAGGTTCATCTCCGTCTTTCTCGTCTGAAAAGGATAAACATATATTGCCCGCTAATGAAATCTCGATAATTTGACTGTTAAGCAAGGCAGGACATATCTAGTTGTTTTAGAGAGCCAATAATGCAAACAACTGAAGTTAAATAACTTAAATCTCAAACGCTCACTGTTTCATTCAATTTTGTACCGGGACAACATATTTACAGCTTTTCACCGCCAAGTTACCTTACCTACGCACCGGGCCAGAAGAAAACCCTATTCGGGTCAATTAAGAAAATTCCCTGGTTCTAAAAAGGCTAAAATAAAGTTATGATGGATAGAAAATTCTGTCGGTTGGGTTTCGCCGGGTCAAAGGAATATCTATCAAGTATGACTCGGTACTTACAAATTTTGGGAGCTTTTCACAATTTCTCGGCTCGATTTCTAAAGAGCTCCGGTACAAATAATCCTCCATTTCTTTGTCATCGCGTCCATTGAACGGGTCCAGATTTTCCAGGTATTCCTACAACCCGAATGACAATACATGCGTTAGAAATGCTCTGTCACCCGCAACTCTTTCATCCTATCAAACAAGTGCGAGAAAACATTCATTTTCATCAGCTGATTCGAAATAACTATTTGCAATATTTTCGACTAAAATTGTGGAATATAAAACATTGTATAAAAAAATTCAATAATTGGCCCTCCAATAAGGTCAACTTAACCAAAAGGTCCACTAAGCTCAAAGGTCCACTTATATTAAATGTCTACTCACCCTAATGGAGTCTTCGACTCTGAGACAATACGGCTGGTTCTGGTACTGTTGTATTTCACCCGTGATTTCTGCTACCTTTCGCCTACAATAACAAAAATGAAGTAAAATCATAATATCCGCTTCATGATAAAAAAAAAACGCATCTTACAAAGCCTTTACGACCCTGGATCCTTACCCGAATCGCGTAACACTGTCGTTTTAATCTTATTTTGAATACTGAAATATCTTGAGGCACGGTCATTTGAGCAACAAAATTATCCAACTTGTCTCGCAACAAAAAATTGAAAAACTTTGTTGCAGAAAGGTCGTTCTACTTTTTGCAACAAAACTTGCGAATGTTTGTGTGTTACTACAACAAATAATATTTCACGAGGCTCAACAAGGTGAGTTGAGTAGCGGTCCCACCTTTTGCTGAAGTTAATGATGCCTTCGGGGCAGTTGGGAAGAAAATCAGGGTTCCCTTCTTCCGTTTTGAGAATATTTGTGAGGTACATTCCTGAAACAAAACAAAGTCAGTAAATCAGACTTTGGCCTGATATGTTGTTATGGAAATAAATACATAAATGTTAAAAGCTTATCACTCTAGGGTGTAACGCATTTAATTAAGATGTGGTCGAGTCAAAACAGAGTAAGGTGCAACCGCTAAACAGCATGTCTGACTAACGAAGACAACTGGGACCAAAAGGGTTGGATTTTGGGACTTGTATCGAAACTGGGAATTGATACGGGGACCCAGTGGTATGGAGATTACAGGGCAGCTCTCTGCCATACATACCAAAGAATGGTACACATGGCGGATTGATTGAGCGGAGCTTCTCGATGTACTTCTTGTAATGATCACTGCTCAACTCTTTCGCTTCTTCCAAGACCTGGGCTCTTCTGCCAGTTAATTCCTGGAATGCACAATAAGCGGAAGAGGAGGTGGGAATAATTTAATTCTTCCGGCAAAAGGAAATTAGAAGAGAAAAAACGCATTTCCTTACCGCAAACGTGTGCTGCAATCTAAAGATTGGCGCGGAATTTAGTGCGCTTACTACTTCTAGGATGCCATTGAAATTATTCAGCTCTTGGAAAACCTACAGATAAAAAAATATTAGCATTTTAGTCTGTAGTCAGGCTATAACATAGGTAACATAGGCATAAGAAAATGATTTTTTCCCATATTTCTGCTTCTGTTCTTCTAATAGTTTACTTACAGTGAGTATATCTATGATTCTCGTAAGCACCGCCACCCGCTCTTCCAAGTTTGACATCTCCACAATGCTTTTCTCAAACCAGACGGTGATCTTGTTGGTGTGGTGGATCATCTTCAGAAGGTTTGGGGAAGTCAAGTGCTTGATGTCCTCCTTCGTCCAAACACTGCCGACAAGCTCTGAAGGACGCACGGCCCTGTGGGAGGGAGGAATCGTTGGGAGGTGAGACAATGGCTGGTTGGATTGTAGAGGTTATGTAAGGGGTGGTGCACAAGGTTGTCCCTGGGTACGAGAGGATAACACCCTGGCATGCATGGATATACTTGGGGTGGTGCACAAGGTTGTCCCTGGGGTACAAGAGGATAACACCCTGGCATGCATGGATATCCATGGGGTGGTGCACAAGGTTGTCCCTGGGTACGAGAGGATAACACCCTGGCATGCATGGATATACTTGGGGTGGTGCACAAGGTTGTCCCTGGGTACGAGAGGATAACACCCTGACATGCATGGATATCCTTGGGGTGGTGCACAAGGTTGTTCCTGGGGTACGAGAGGATAACACCCTGGCATGCATGGATATCCATGGGGTGGTGCACAAGGTTGTCCCTGGGGTACAAGAGGATAACACCCTGGCATGCATGGATATCCATGGGGTAGTGCACAAGGTTGTCCCTGGGTACAAGAGGATAACACCCTGGCATGCATGGATATCCATGGGGTGGTGCACAAGGTTGTCCCTGGGGTACAAGAGGATAACACCCTGGCATGCATGGATATCCATGGGGTGGTGCACAAGGTTGTCCCTGGGGTACGAGAGGATAACACCCTGGCATGCATGGATATCCTTGGGGTGTGAGAGTGTTTGACCCTTGCTAGAGAGGTTATCCTTGGGGTACGAGAGGGTCAGAACCTGGCGTGTATGGGTACCCTTGGGATGGGGAGGGTGGACTCTGACGCGAGGATAATAGTAGGATATGAGAGGGTTGGACCCTGGCGTGTATGGGTACCCTTGGGATGGGGAGGGTGGACTCTGACGCGAGGTTATTCGTAGGATATGAGAGGGTTGGACCCTGGCGTGTATGGGTACCCTTGGGATGGGGAGGGTGGACTCTGACGCGAGGATATTCGTAGGATATGAGAGGGTTGGACCCTGGCGTGTATGGGTACCCTTGGGATGGGGAGGGTGGACTCTGACGCGAGGATATTCGTAGGATATGAGAGGGTTGGACCCTGGCGTGTATGGGTACCCTTGGGATGGGGAGGGTGGACTCTGACGCGAGGATATTCGTAGGATATGAGAGGGTTGGACCCTGGCGTGTATGGGTACCCTTGGGATGGGGAGGGTGGACTCTGATGCGAGGATATTCGTAGGATATGAGAGGGTTGGACCCTGGCGTGTGTGAATGTCCCTGTGGGATGGGAGGGGTGGGTACAAAGGATATTTCTCGGGATATGAGAGGATTAGGGTGCATCTGTCCCTGGGATACGAGAGGGCTGTCTGTATACGAACCTGTAGAGCTCTGACTCCAGCAAGGTCAGTTGGCGTGCGATCTCGATGGGGTGGAGCTAGAATGAATACAACAGCTTGGATATTAATAATAGAACTCTACTTGGTAAGGTTATTAGTCTGGTTATTAATATGGAGCATTTGCCCTTAGAAAGTATCTGGCAGAATGGGGAAAGGGTGTGGTTTTTAACACTTTTTCATAGTTATTTGATTTTTTAAAACAAACTGTACTAACACTATACTAACTTTCAATGCGAGATAATTATTCGCTGCTTACGTGATCGAGGCTATCAATAGCGATGTTTCGTCTCCCTTTCAAATATCAAAGTACCACCAATAGTCCCCTATTGTCTGATCAAGCATATAGACGATAAACAGATCCACAATATAGACGATAAACAGATCCACAATATAGACGATAAACAGATCCACCATATAGACGTTAAACAGATCCACAATATAGACGATAAACAGATCCACAATATAGACGATAAACAGACCCACCATATAGACGATAAACAGATCCACCATATAGATGATAAACAAGTGGGTTTGAATCTGTCTTGAAGGCTTATGATCAAAATCAGTGATAAAAGGTTAAGTGACAGAAAGAACAGACAAGGGAATGCTTTCCTACCGTCAGGATATCAAACTTCTCGATGTCTTTCGCAAGATGCCATTCAACTTGAGGGGGGTCTCTCTCGAACGTTATTTCAGGGGCCATGCTACCAGTATCCCAAGATGTCTGAAATAAAAGTAATTCAATTTGCTGATGAAATAGTGATTAAAAATCACGGCAAATCATCACGATAACGTTACGAGATCACGACAAATCCTCATGATCTCGGGAGTTCTCAATCACAGCACGATCACGAAAACACGCTTCCATCGTTCAAACTAAAGGATACATTCGATACTTTTTGTTTGAAAAGCACATTGCGGAGGAGTGGCGTGATTGATAAACCATTTCAGCGCTGTCCAATAAAAAACGCTTTAAGGATTTTGAATGACAGAAGCCATGAAGGCGATTTAGCCGTTCCAAATCGTCGGCGAGAGTTCGCTAGATATTGCAAACAGCAGTAAGAGATTAAGTTTACCTTCCTCTCGATGACTTTGTTGATAGACTCCACCCAGCGACGCATCGCTTTGCCGTTTACTTCTTCAAGGAAGACCTGCAGCTTTTTGAGTAGTTGCGCGTCACGCTCGAAGTCGTAGAAATGGTTATCCACCCAGTGACGGATGCCGTTTAGAACCCTGGGGAAAGAGTCATGAGTAGTATAGTATGCACAGAATTACCCGTGTTCCGGTGTTAGTATGAACATTTGTGAAATATGCTGTCCGTCATTTCTTACAATACTAATGACACGAATATTTATATTGGAAGTACCGATAAAGGGTTTTCCCAAATCATTCGAATGGAGTCTAAAAACGACGGCCTCTATTAATGAGGTCGGCTGAAATATATTTTACATTTTTGCCAAAACTCTCACGTACATTTACAAACGGTTTGTAAATTTACGTGACACTTAGCAAACGTTCATTGAGAAATATGAGTGTTTTTGCAATATCATATAAAATTAACATGCACAAATATTACTTTTTATTTAAATATATTGCGTTTTGCAGACAGTTTTTGTATTAATATATGAAATAACAACATAATTCTTGTATTCTTTAATGTAAGATGTACTTATGTGTTATTCTAATCACGGATAAAAGACTCTAAATAAAACCGACTCCCAAGTCAAAGTTAGTTTATGCTTGAAACATAATTGAAAAAAAAGGGCGCATCTGCAACTGGATTTCCTGGGGCCGGTTCCTGAAAAGCCGATTATCGCTAACCCAGGGTTAAATTTGCCCTAACCCATGATTAAATTTTACCCCCGGATTAGTTTTGTTTCCGAAACGCTGGTTATAGCGCTAACTCTGGGTTAGTTTGGAGGTAAAATCTAACCCTGCTCGCGAGGTGGGTTAACTCGCTAACCTACGGTTTAGTTGGCGTAACGCAGGACTCCCAAACTTTGTAGTAGAACTAAAGTTTCATAAAATGAAGTTGCCGACAAATAATACGTTACACAAAAACAATGTAGGGATAAGTTGTCGCTTTATTAAGCCCTAACTGCGTCAGCACCAGCCAGCATTGCTTGCGAAATTTCGTTTGACTGACTATAGGACAAAGAAAATGTCAAAATGGGAAATGGAATTTCTGACATTTCCTTTGTCTTGTGGTCAGTCGAGCAAGAATTTGCCAGCAATGCTGGCTGGTGCTGGCGCAGTTTGCACGGGGCTTTATGCAACATTCGTTGCGATGCTGACTCGAAAATTGCGGTGGGACAGACAGAAAGTTGCATGAAATTTATACTTGAAATGAATCTGTCTCGCTAGTAGTTTCACGCACCAAATAGAATCCTGCAAATGACATTTTTGGCAATGAAATGGAGATAAATAGATGTAGAGGTGTTCTGGGGCTTCTCTCGCGAAAATAAAACCACCAATGGTAAATTTGGGTTGCCCACTATTGATCTACTGGGTATCCTTTGTAAAGTTTTTCACTTGCTTAATCCAGAGTAAATAAATCGGGGAATTCTTGGCTTTCGGGAACGGTGAGTTATCCGTAGGTTAGCTAACCTACCATTAGCGAATTTTAACCCGGGATTAGGCGCTGATCTAGGGTTAAGTAAATAGACCTTTAAGGAACCAGGGCACGAGATATGATGGGGCACTGGGTACACGTGCCTTCGCCCCATATACACTAAAAAAATTACAAGGAAACGACCAGTGGGAGCGTGGCCGTCTCTTACTGTTCCAGTATCGTCCCCCCCCCCCCCCCCCCAATACGTCCGACGCCTGCTACGCCTCTGAGCAAGAAAGACATTAGAGTGTTTTAGTGTAAAATCAGCTTAAACGTATTCCCGGGTTTATGAAAATCACTCTTCAGTCTCTTTTTATGAAAAAAATTATCTATGTACATCAAAAGACTATGCTTTGCAGCTATATCGGCGTGCTACGTACTTTTAAAGCCTGAAAAAATGTCAAAAGAGTTCAACAGAGATTTTGAGGAAATAACGTCCCACGCTAAGTGAAATAGGTATTGCATTCAGTATCTAGTCCATCATTCATTAATGCGCGAAAACAAAATGTAATTAATAAACTACAAAGCTTCATATCTTATTATATTCTGACCAGGAAAAGCCTGATTGCATATTGTTCATTTTGTTGACAATTGACGTTATTATTCAGTGACACCAATTGACACATCGTAAAGAAAGTATTACCAATTCATTCCGCTGTCACTTCGCTAACATTAATCCTGCGGCTTTAAAAGGCAGAAGGCGGCGAAGCAGAAAGAAATCGCGCTATTTCACAAGCTGCTTTTCAAGTCAGTTCCAGAGGTTAACCATCTGAACCGTGACAAAGCCTCAAACAAGTTCTGAAGCCTCATGGCGACAGGTAACACAAGCAAAATTAGAATACCACTTCAAAGAGTGGATGGTAACATCACTGTCGCAAGCTATAGTAGGTACAGATTTTCTCCTTTTGGTCAGGAGATCAAAATTTTCTTCTTTTGCTGTCTTCTACTCATCGCTGTTGTAGGTGCCACTTCAAATTCGATCTTACTTCTCGCAATCAATCAGCTTTCTGCTCAAAATAGGCGGAAAGCACGCAGTGGTACTTCCCCAATAATGCTGGGTCAAACTCTTATTCAGATAAAAAGACACCTTGCAATCATAAACCTTCTCACAGCTTTGCTCGTGGCACCATTGCACACAGCCCAACTTTTCGCGGACATGTATTCAACAACATGGAGCTGCCGTGCCACTCGACTTCCTGTCCACGCTATGGGCTCTATAACGGTGCTTAATCTGTTGCTGCTTGGGATAGAGAGGTACTGTGCGATATTCCATCCTTTCTTTATTCCATCTGAATCCATGATAAAGGTATGCTTCTTGGGGATCTGGCTGGGAGGCGGTCTATTGGGTTTCCTACAGGTTTTACAGCTAGATGCTATCCCGGTGGTCACAAGTCAAACGGAATACACTATCTCCTGCCAACCTATCATGGACACGCTTTTCAAGAAATGCCTATCAACTAGCTTTCTTGTCATCATTATTCCATGCATTGCGTTCTTGTTTATTACTATCAGAACTACTAAGTATCTAAGTGATCGGAGGAAAAAAGTTGAAAGCGGAAAGGGAGTGTACCTGCATAAGATCCATGCCTGGCGGATCAAAGAGACGAAGGTGTGCGTGTGCATCATTCTCACATTCATTGTTCCCTACGTATTCTATGTTGTAAACATAATTATGCGCCCAAACTTCAGTATATGCATTGATTACTGCATGCGTCGAACCCAGGACACCTTGGTGCTTCTAAACTGCGTCATAACTCCACTTGTAACTATGTATGGAGGAAGGCTATTCAGAGAAATGGCGATGAAACGTATCAACATGATCTTAAGAAGACTGATGAATCAAGAAACTGCACATTTGCAAACGACAAAAACACAAACAGTAGAAACTGCACTTTAATGTGCACTGAAAAAAAGCTGAGTATTCTTTTATTCAATATTTTTTTTCTATTTGCGCACAGACTAAAGTACGGGTGTAATTGATTGGCGCGTTAAGCATTAATATTTTTAAAGCCTGAAATATTTCAAGGAAATTATAATGTCATAGCAAGTCATAAGTTCGACAGAAGATTTAACAGGAAAATAGTAATTGCATTCGGTCTCTAGTCCATCATCCACTAATGCGCGAAAACAAATATGTAATTAATAAACTACAAAGTGCCATATCTTATCATATTCTCACCAAGAAAAGCCTGATTACATATTGTTCGTTTTGTTACCAATTGACGTTATTCTTGAGCGAAACCATTTGGGCGCATTGAAATGAAAGTATAAAGAAAAACAAAGCTGTCACAAAGCTCCATAACCTATCTTATTCTGACCAGGAAAAGCCTGATTACATTTTGTTCATTTAGTTACCAATTGACGTTACTCTTGACCGACACCAATTAGCGCATTGAAAGGTTTGTAATGATAAATTCAGCTGTCAGCCCCCCAATAATCGTCGAGTTAAAAAATAGTTTTAATCGAACAACTACACCACTGAAAGCGACAGAAGAACAGACTTCAAGCGTGTACATCATCCTCACATTCATTGTTCCCTACGTATTCTATGTTGCAAACATAATTTTGCGCCCAAACTTCAGTATATACATTGATTACTGCATGCGTCGAACCCAGGGCACCTTGGTGCTTCTAAACTGCGTCATAATTCCACTTGTAACTATGTATGGAGGAAGGCTATTCAGAGAAATGGCGATGAAACGTATCAACATGATCTTAAGAAGACTGATGAATCAAGAAACTGCAGATTTGCAAACGACAAAAACACAAACAGTAGAAACTGCACTTTAATGTGCACTGAAAACAAGCTGAGTATTCTTTTATTAAATACTTTTTTTCTATTTGCGCACAGACTAAAGCACAAACAGTAGAAACTGCACTTTAATGTGCACTGAAAAAATGCTGAGTATTCTTTATTCAATATTTTTTTCTATTTGCGCACAGACTAAAGCACGGGTGTAATTGATTGGCGCGTTAAGCATTAATTTTTTAAAGCCTGAAATATTTCAAGGAAATTATAATGTCATAGCGAGCTATAAGTTCGACAGAAGATTTAACAGGAAAATAGTAAATGCATTCGGTCTCTAGTCCATCATCCACTAATGCACGAAAACAAATACGTAATTAATAAACTACAAAGTGCCATATCTTATCATATTCTCACCAAGAAAAGCCTGATTACATGTTGTTCGTTTTGTTACCAATTGACGTTATTCTTGAGCAAAACCATTTGGGCGCATTGAAATGAAAGTATAAAGAAAAACAAAGCTGTCACAAAGCTCCATAACCTATCTTATTCTGACCAGGAAAAGCCTGATTACATTTTGTTCATTTAGTTACCAATTGACGTTACTCTTGACCGACACCAATTAGCGCATTGAAAGGTTTGTAATGATAAATTCAGCTGTCAGCCCCCCAATAATCGTCGAGTTAAAAAATAGTTTTAATCGAACAACTACACCACTGAAAGCGACAGAAGAACAGACTTCAAGCGTGTACATCATCCTCACATTCATTGTTCCCTACGTATTCTATGTTGCAAACATAATTATGCGCCCAAACTTCAGTATATACATTGATTACTGCATGCGTCGAACCCAGGGCACCTTGGTGCTTCTAAACTGCGTATAACTCCACTTGTAACTATGTATGGAGGAAGGCTATTCAGAGAAATGGCGATGAAACGTATCAACATGATCTTAAGAAGACTGATGAATCAAGAAACTGCAGATTTGCAAACGACAAAAACACAAACAGTAGAAACTGCACTTTAATGTGCACTGAAAATAAGCTGAGTATTCTTTTATTCAATCCTTTTTTCTATTTGCGCACCGACTAAAGCACAAACAGTAGAAACTGCACTTTTTAATTTGCACTGAAAAAAAGCTGAGTATTCTTTTATTCAATATTTTTTTCTACTTGGGCACAGACTAAAGCCCGGGTGTAATTGATTGGCGCGTTAAGCATTAATATTTTTAAATCCTGAAATATTTCAAGGAAATTATAATGTCATATCAAGTCATAAGTTCGACAGAAGATTTAACAGGAAAATAGTAATTGCTTATCATTATAGTTTGTATAATGATAAACTCAGCTGTCAGCCCCCCAATAATCGTCGAGTTAAAAAATAGTTTTAATCGACTTCACGCGCAATGAAATCATAAAATCGCGCAGTGACGATCCCTAAAAGTACAAAGGCATTTGATAAATTTTTCGTATTATTTTACTCATCTGTGTTTTTTGTGATCAACCGACCTAAGCTGGACTGGCTGAGCATACTCCTTTCTGAATCTCTTCAGGTCTTCTCGCAGCACAGTCTTGCCTCTCTCCATCGCGAGGTTGTCTTCCTCGCTGGGCGGGGGTTCCGGGATTTTGAACGTGTATAATGTCAAGGAATACAGGCTTAGGTACAAGCCACAGGGAGCACACCTCTAAAGTTGTTTTTTTAGCTTTGCGTTGTTGTTGATTTTGTGCGTGTGTGCGTTTGCATCTCTTGTCTACTTTTTCGGCGCTCGGTGCTTTCTGGCGCTCTCTAATTGGTTAGCGGTCTAACGGCCGTCTCGACTGCGAAATGGCTTCCGTGTCACGACATACCTAGTCACAACTCTTTATTCAAACCGTGGAGGTGAACTCCATGTGTACTAGCCATTGAAGACACCTTGTGTGACACATCTACGTAGTAGGCGACTTGTCCTAAGAAATCACGTGAATTGTGAGTGGAAAACTCTCGCCAAAAATAAAAATAAAAAAGCCCTTTCTGACATAGAAACTTTCTGGCTTTTATTTTGACGCAGTTTTGATATTTACCGTTGTTTAGTTACCGCACAACAAAACCGAGAAAGCTATGGCCAAAATCTTGACCACAATCAGCTAATATAAAACACATCTATAGCTTCATTAATCAAATTATTATTTTTGTTTTATTCACAATGTAAAGGATATCTCTTGATGAGCAGATCTAGAAGTTCTCTGGGTTTGCAGAATGACCTGTACGTCGTTAAAAACGTACGAACAAACGTTGGGTCTAAAAAGAAAGAAATATCAACATCAAATAAGTACCCCCTACCCTGTATATTGTTGTATATGCTATATAAACCCGCATACTTGTGATGCCTCACCCCTTCCCTCTATTGCTATATTAACCAGCATACTTGTCATGCCTCACCCCTTCCCTCTATTGCTATATTAACCAGCATACTTGTCATGCCCCACCCCTCCCCTCTATTGCTATGCTAACCCGCATACTTGTGATGCCTCACCCCTTCCCTCTATTGCTATATTAACCAGCATACTTGTCATGCCCCACCCCTCCCCTCTATTGCTATGCTAACCCGCATACTTGTGATGCCTCACCCCTTCCCTCTATTGCTATATTAACCAGCATACTTGTGATGCCCCACCCCTCCCCTCTATTGCTATATTAACCTGCATACTTGTCATGCCCCACCCTCCCCTCTATTGCTATATTAACCCGCATACTTGTCATGCCCCACCCCTCCCCTCTATTGCCATATTAACCCGCATACTTTTGATACCTCACCCCTCCTCTCTATTGCTATACTAACCCGCATACTTGTAATGCCCCACCCCTCCCCTCTATTGCTATACTAACCCGCATACTTGTGATGCCCCACCCCTCCCCTCTATTGCTATACTAACCCGCATACTTGTGATGCCCCACCCCTCCCCTCTATTGCTATACTAACCCGCATACTTGTGATGCCCCACCCCTCCCCTCTATTGCTATACTAACCCGGATACTTGTAATGCCCCACCCCTCCCTCTATTGCTATATTAACCGGCATACTTGTCATGCCCCACCCCTCCCCTCTATTGCTAAACTAACCTGCATACTTGTCATGCCCCACCCCTCCCCTCTATTGCTATGCTAACCCGCATACTTGTGATGCCCCACCCCTCCCCTCTATTGCTATACTAACCCGCATACTTGTCATGCCCCACCCCTCCCCTCTATTGCTATACTAACAGGCATACTTGTCATGCCCCACCCCTCCCCTCTATTGCTATGCTAACCCGCATACTTGTGATGCCCCACCCCTCTATTGCTATACTAACCGGCATACTTGTCATGCCCCACCCCTCCCCTCTATTGCTATGCTAACCCGCATACTTGTGATGCCCCACCCCTCCCCCCCCTATCTCTTGCCATACTAACTTGCATACTTGTAATGCCCCACCCCTCCCCTCTATTGCTATACTAACCCGCATACTTGTGATGCCCCACCCCTCCCCTCTATTGCTATACTAACCGGCATACTTGTGATGCCCCACCCCTCCCCTCTATTGCTATACTAACCGGCATACTTGTCATGCCCCACCCCTCCCCTCTATTGCTATGCTAACCCGCATACTTGTGATGCCCCACCCCTCCCCTCTATTGCTATACTAACCCGCATACTTGTGATACTCCACCCCTCCCCTCTATTGCTATACTAACCGGCATACTTGTCATGCCCCACCCCTCCCCTCTATTGCTATGCTAACCCGCATACTTGTGATGCCCCACCCCTTCCCCCCTTATCTCTTGCCATACTAACCGGCATACTTGTGGTGCGTTAACCGCTCTATCAACTTGACCAGCGTTCCTCCTTTGATCACAGGTGCCACGCTTTTCTACACAAAAAGAATACATTAATTTTCTCTACTCTAGGGTAAGCCTCGTAATTGTTCTGATAGGCGCCGGCCAGCGTAAAATACGTTTCCTGGAAAGAAAAGTCTTTCCATGAGAATAACAAAACAAGCAATGATAAATTTGCGGGTAGTATTGTCAATCATTGTTATTTCTTTTCTAATGTTTATCCCCGTTCGCATTGGAGTCTATAAAGTGCATTACGTTAAAGAGAGGCGCTTATTTGAGAAATTACGATAAGTTTGCAAGCTGACCAAGAACTTCATACAATAATATCCTTCTATTGAGATAAAGGACATTTCGCTATATACATTAAGTATTATTTAAGTATTACCATTATCATTCCTCACCTCCTGTCCGTCCTCAAACACAATGTTGTCATCTGCGTCTTCGATCGCAAAGCTTTGGAAAGATATATAATTTTCATTATATAATAGAAAAAAGGGAATGGTGCATTAGAAAAAAAAAGCTCTTACGATGAAAAAAAAACCTCTAAACCACGGACACAAGAGATGGAGTTTTTGTAAGCGATACGAAAAAGTCGACTACAACGTTTAAATGTGTTGAGTTAATTCACAATATGTCAAATACTGGAGGCAAAGGTTGTGGGAATTACGTCCAGTTGCGAAGAAATAGCCGATTTGCATGTGAAGGCAATAACATCGATCGATCGATCGAAGATGGGAAGGCAAACTAAGTCAATGTCTAACAGCTAAGAAAAACCTTAGGATAAACACTGCTCGGAGAGCCAACCTAATAGTTCGCGATTTGAGAACTAGTTAGCAGATGCAAAATCTAATGTTAACTTCCAACTACTATACTTTAAATTTCTATCATGGAAGGTAAAAACAGGCTTACCAGTATTCTTCAGGAGACGGGATTCGTAACGGAATCGCTTTTTCCTCCTCCATCAAGATATGATCTAGCAGGCGGTCCATCGTGCTACAAGAAAGACGAACTTGTGACGCATTCGCAAGAAAATGATATTAAAAACAAGAACGCCATACTGAGAAAAACAGCTGAGTTTTTTAAATACTCTCATATAACAGCCATGGGAAACAACGTCAGGGAAAACGTATCACTCAAAAAGATTCTAAAAATAATCGGAAATCCAAGAGTGTTGCTGGGACGTCAGTCTGCTATCTATAAACTGGAACCTATCAAAGACGCTTTATTTTTGGCTAAATGTTATAATAACATGTTATGACTTGAACACTTCCGCATGCTTTGATCTTTGTATCTATCAACCAAATAAGAGTTTGAGGTGAAGAAGATAGGTTAGCAAGTCAAGGCGATGAAAACAAAAATCTTGTGACAGCCTCCATGAATAAAGTTGTGGCTCCCTCGATTCGATTCAGACACAACACGTACACCAACTGAGCTTAACTTTTATGAAGGATAGCAATCTTCACGTGTTAAATGAGAAACAGTTAAGTCCAAACAATTAGAGTGACTATCACGAATCGGTATGTATTGACAAATGAAATGAAGCGCGTCATAATGATATAATCTACCTTCTCATGTAAAGTGTCATCAGCATCGCCATCCATTCGTTTTTTTCCGCTTCGTTTTTGCAAACGAAAAGGGACTTGGGTTGGTCAACTTGGACTACTTCAAAAGCATTCTTTACGTCTATAACAGTAACGCAAGCATACTTAACACATTGATCCATTTCAACATGCTCTGCTCTGCTCTGCTCTGCTCTGCTCTGCTCTGCTCTGCTCTGCTCTGCTCTGCTCTGCTCTGCTCTGCTCTGCTCTGCTCTGCTCTGCTCTGCTCTGCTCTGCTCTGCTCTGCTCTGCTCTGCTCTGCTCTGCTCTGCTCTGCTCTGCTCTGCTCTGCTCTGCTCTGCTCTGCTCTGCTCTGCTCTGCTCTGCTCTGCTCTGCTCTGCTCTGCTCTGCTCTGCTCTGCTCTGCTCTGCTCTGCTCTGCTCTGCTCTGCTCTGCTCTGCTCTGCTCTGCTCTACAAATTATCTACAACTTTCAGGTGCACTGTGGGAAGGCCGGGTATCGCTGAAAATAAATTGGGCTTCCTGACTCCTGATTGGCTAGGTTTTATGCTCAGGACATTTTTTCTTGCTTCTTACCCTCAGTGTCTTCCAGATCGTTAATTTCGGCTTTTCTCAGAAAATATTTCTCTTTTAATCTGTACTCCGGATTAGCTTGTCCCGATAAGGAGTGTCTAGTGTTCTGGAAAATAAAAATAAAAAACTCTAATTAAATTGAAACTAACATTTCAGCTGCCACAGAAATGAAAGTAAATATTATACCGCTCATACTTCGTAAATTGAGGGCGGGAACTACATCGCAGACAGACAGATTTATATTTCAATTTATCTCATTTATTAGAGCATGAAGATCTCACAGATAATTGCAAGTCGTATGACCTTACGGATCTTTCAGCTCAAGTCTACTTAATATCCTCGTTCCCAGTGCCTTCACTGACGAGGGTGGAAAGCCTGTGTTGGTATTGAATATAATTTGCCAATAAACAGATAAACAATGCCACGAAAGCTACACCCACGTTGTTTTAAAGGATTATATTGATTAAAATTAGTCTATTGTAAACTTTATTCACTTTGTTGTTTCAAGAAAATAGTAAAGTCTCGACTTCCGCTTTGTCCGCTTAAATAGCGGGGTTAAGGAAGCATAAATACAGATACGTCTTGTTATGAGAGTGCAGAATATAATACAACAAAAAACTGCGAACGGTTCGTGTGAAACCGAGGCTTCCCTCGTATCTATGCATGGGTTTCAGTCTAGCAGGATTCGAAAAAAAAATTATAAAAAATAAAATAAAATTGTGTTAACGCACCTGCTTGCAGCATATTAAAAGTCCGTCTAATAAAAACAGGAATCTTTCGGTATTCTGTAGAAAAAAATGAATGCACTCGTAACTAACCCGTCTCATTACCAAGGCCAAGGGCATCGCTGCACCTAATATCCGTCACGTGACACCTTCATTATCACGTGACCGACATTAGAATCACGTGACCGACATCAGCATTACTTGGTACGTAGATGGCCAGTATCTAAGGTCAAGGCGATAAGGCGATGTAACTAAACTGTACTATATAGATCTGCACGTGACAGATCCAAAACGGCACGTGACAGATCCAAAACGGCACGTGACAGATCCAAAACGGCACGTGACAGATCCAAAACGGCACGTGACAGATCCAAAACGGCACGTGACAGATCCAAAACGGCACGTGACAGAATGTGGAATGTGAGCCTTGTACCTTTTTGTTTGGGTGCAGTTTTCCTATGAGACCCTCTGAAAAACAAAACAAGAAATATAAGTATGAAAAGTATTATTTTTAGAGTATTAACGATTACATTTGATTACATTCTATAAACACATATGTACACATATTTAAATAAATATTGTCAGAGCAAAGGGCGTTTGGTTAATGGCAGTTCTACCACGGACTGCGGCTTTTTGGCATAAACATTTGAATAATAATGTGCAATATAAAGACGGGAAATAGAGTAACAACATGATTTATGAACGATTGTCTACAATATTCACTAAAAATTTGAGATTCATGGCATCTTTTGATAGAACCGCCCATTTGCCACATGCACTGACATAGGTGTATTTATTATCAAGACGAACCTTTTAAAACCTCAGTGCAGGTTTGAGAAATGTCTTTGCCCTGCGAGACACAAACGCAGCAAGTTGATGAGCATATTTGTAAAACGACTGACAGGCGAAGTGACAGCAGAACTGACATAACTTATTTATCTTTATTTTCGCGCGTCTCGATTTTCGCGAAAATTTTCTCGGCACATTTTGCGAGTCTTTAAATTCGCGATCGCGAAGAAAAATGTGTTTGCAGGGGACTTAATTTCGTGAATTTAAGGTTTAAGTGACTTTAGTTTTTTTCAATAAAACGACGTTAACCGACTACTGAAACAAGACTAATATAATTGAAACAACCAGCACGATGTTCCTTATAGCGGCAGCTGAATTTGAATTGCCTCAAAAGTCAGTCTTACAGTATTTATGGAAAAGTGTTCTTGTTCTCTCGAGCCATTAATATCGAGTACGTTACTTGCCCTCACTAAAAGATCTTAATAGAACCTAAATTTCGCGAACTTAAGGACTCGCGAAAAATAAAGATCACGAATTTTTTGAAATCGCGAAAAACGCGAATCTTAGCACGCGCGAAAATTTAACCGAATAAGGTAATGCTACGGCAGTGAAACAATCAAAGCATGCACTCTAAAAAAGTTCCCTAGGACTATATACTAATAGTATAAAAGAACAAGCACATAGCCAGGATTCTTAACAAGAGAGGGGGGTATTTCCTTATTTAGCATTTTCTTTTGATTTCACTTTAGCAGGACCTCCTATTCGAGTGCGGAGAGCGACGGGGTGAGGGGCGTGGGCCATCCAAACTCCGCAAGATGCGATACTGTGTGATACTCACTCACCTCCCATCCTTCAATATTTCTTTGTAGATCGTTCATTATTGCGGCCGCAGACTTTAGCACGCCAGACTTTCTTTTCTGGGCCTTGCTAAACTTGTCCCTGGAATAAATACAAAACCCAGATATTATCTCGAACAAAAGTTTTGATATATATGTTTTAAGTGCTAAACACAACGTTATTCCAGTGCAAGTATCTGGATCAAATTCGAAGAAGGCGACGCCTATGAACAAAAAATAACCTTAAGGCTTATGTCTAAATTTTAATCTAGTTTCAATGGAAACGCCTGAAGCCCTTACCCCTGAACTATCGAAGTTTTTAAATCTCTGAGAAAAACACGCATTTGTGGCATCGAAAAGCGAAGTCTGTACCGCATCCGGGCTATCAATATTAAAGAGCGTTCTTGTTAACTTTCCTGTTGTATCTATATCCCTTACTCTTTTCGCTTTCCAAGTGCACCGGAAGAGATAATCCTTTCTATTGTTGCCTGTAGAGGGCCAAGGGCACTCTCCGCCTAAAGAAATAAGCAACAAGTGACAGGTAAGGTCGGGTAAACACAATCTAACCGAAAGCCAAACAAAATGCCACAGTCAAGGTCACCTAACGGTCAATTACTTTTGAGATTGCGGTGGACAGAAAAAAGTTTCCAATTTTACACCGTGAGTGCTTGCATTCTCTGATCAAAATGAGACGAAACATAACTCATGATTTCTCACATAAACCTACGGGTACTGCTGAGGATTGGAGCAAGGGAATTATTGGGGGGGGGGGCACGATACAGGAACATTAAGAAAACAATGGTCATTTCCTGATAACTTTGGAAAATAATAGGGGGGGGGGGGGGGGCACGTGCCCCCAGTGCCCCACCCGCTGCTACAGCCCAGATAATTCAGCTTTTGATTCCTTGGGATGGATAATTTTTCTCATAAAAATGATTGTGCAACTCCAGGTCTCACGGTCCACATTGACTTCAGGAATCTTCGACTTCTCTTCATTGCTTTGATAACCCAAAATGGGGAAATAACCTGTTCTAGGCTCTCCAAGTCGTCTGGGTCCGGTGAGGTTTTGAGTAGCAACTGCCAAAAAAAGCATATGGGTTATTAGGAAGGGAGATTAACAAAAAAAAAAATGATCCAGTAATTTATATAAAGCAGATCTAGAACTGTCAGCTGATTTGATGGGAGATAGTTGAAATAAATTAGACAATATGTATTCAGTGTGCTGTTATATTGTTATTGGGAAAATTGTTGCTATTGGGCCATTTTAAGGTCCCAGTTCACAAAAGTAGCTCTCACCTTAAGAACATCAAAGTAATGCATGCAGTGGTAGATTGGCGTCATTAGTAGCTTAGGCAGACAATATTGCACTGTCTCCTTAAACTTTGGTCTTTTACTCTATGAATGAAAGAAATAGTGCAAGCAGTGTCATTGCTTTTATATAAAAGATAGTTATCAAAAACCCTTAAAGTAAGATTATTTGGAAAAGTTACACAACAAAAATGGCCATATACTTGGAAAATGATAAAGTCATTTATTCTTTAATTTGGTTATTGATTCAAATAAATACAATAAAATCTCTAAAAAGACAATCAACACTCAAATATTGGGCCTGCAAGTAAGATTGTCTACCCTATGCAACAACAAGAGAGCTCTTTACTGTAAAGGCACCTTGGATAGAAATTGATACCCTATTTAATACATTTTCTCAAAAGAATACCCTGTCTAAGGAAACCCAAAACATGATGGCACATATCAACACACTCAAGGAAAACTGTTTTACATTTTATATTGTAATTGGTGTACCTCTAATTCGTTTAATTAAATGATACTATCCTTTATGTTAATGAACAGGGATACTCAACATTCTTTACCAAAGTGAGGCGTTACGTGTGAGGTGCTTTTCAAACCATTGAGCAGAACACTACAAGGGCGGGTCTAGGAGTTCCAAAAAGGAGGGGGGGGGGGGGGCAAAGCAAGTATTTTATAAAGGGGGGATATACTGTTCTTCTATGTATTTTCTTTATATTTCTTGTTATTTTTAAACCAAATATCTGAAAAATAGGGGGGGCGGTCCTGCTGGACCCATCGCTAGATCGGCCCCTGCACTACTGCATAAAACATACCCTAAAGTACTCTGCTACGTTAGGTCTGGCCAAGAGTTCATACAGCTTGCCACCGATGCCAAGATGCCGATACAGCTTGCTGGCGAGAGCTGTCTGTTCCTGGGCAAACTGCTCATAGACTTCAAACTCAGCAGCCTAGACAAGGCAAACACATCCAATTTCAAAACACATTAAATAGCTACTGTAAGAAGCCATTTCACTTCTTAACACTATTTCTAAGGGATTTTGTAAAATAAAAATAAAAATAAAAAAATCCAAGAAAATCCTGGAGGTGACCCCCCACCATCTACATACTGTATGTATAGACAGAACTTGACATAATAAAACATGCATGCATTTATCCCAAATAAAGAAATCAAAAGATTTCAACTTGTGGGTGATTTTAAGCTACAAATTCAGGTGAATTTACATTAAGCTGCTACTACTGTATACCTCTGCCATTTCCTCAAAGCACTCTCCAATGTTAGGGGGCTTCCCTTCCTCGGCTGTTTCCAAGGCAGCATCCAGAAGTCCAGTGAACATCACAGCAAAGTCATACACCTCTGTTATATTACTGAAGATCTTATCAATATCCTAAACAAATGACACAAAGAGTCTGATAAAAAAGCCACAGGGGCAGCAGAATTTTCTTGGTATAACTAGAATGAATACAGACAAGCTGTGGAAAAACTAGATGGTCTGCGTAGGTGTGGTGTAGACAAGGTATAAATCAACACAAGGTTGAAAGGGAAGTTGAATACCTCTGTGAAACAGAGTAGTTGTGCCGATATTTCAAGCGTTAATCAAGTTATAATGACGAAGGGCTAACACTTGAAATGCAACTACAGTTGAAGCTCTTGTAAGCGACCACCTTGGGAACTGAAAATTGTGGACTTTAACGGAGCTGGTCTCTTACGAGAGCTTTCTCTCATAAGTGACCACTGGGCAACAAAAACTTGAACAATAGGTGTTGGTCGCTTACGGGAACTCAATTAAAATGGAATCTAAAAGTTATCGTGATAATAACAAAGCTGTAATATTTTGGTTTATTGCTTGATTTTAAAACTAGGTGCTTGACTTTTCTTGAGAGTGAATTGTTTTATTTAATATGCTTGTTTATATCAACGACTTAATCTTTTCTTCATGAGAATATCTTCTGCGTCTACGACTATTGCAAGGCGTATTTTGTTAGCCGATTTCTAAAGCGTGCAACAAACAAGTGGATGGCTATTGTAACTGGAAAAAGGATAAATCATGGAGCTGGCAATGGACTAGAGATTCCTTGCATTTATACATTTTCTGGAGACAAAGAAATGTCAATCCCATGGTTGAAATTGAAGTTAGAAAATTGTAATTATGAAATTCTTTAATGGTTGCCTACTGGAAAGGCAGCTTTTGTGAAACATCACAACATTTCCGCTTTATATGTGATTTCAGCATGCATTGGATATGTTCATCAGGTGTTGACTGATGTTGTAAAGCCAAAAATCATTGTGGTCGCTTACGAGAGCTTAAAAACAAAAGAAAATCTCAGTTGGTGGTTTGTAATTGTGGTAGTTAACGGAGCTTGTGGCACCGATTAGTTTGTCGCTTACAAGAGCTTAGAATTACAGAGTTTGTGTGACAATTCAATCGGTGATCCATGTTGTGGTCGTAATCGGAGCTGGTCGCTTACGAGAGCGGTTGCTCAAAGAGCTTCGACTGTACTCTGTTTTATAGAGGCCAAGATCCCCCTTTTGCACTATGATAGTTACAGCATAGCAACAATTGAATGTATGTAATCCTACATATCAATAATATGGTGTCATCATTGAAAACGAAACTCTGTTACAGTACAAGATTTTTGTCTGATGTTGACCGGTACTCACCTCTTGTGAGAAGAGGTGCTTTGCCTCAATAAATGGAGCTCTGAACACCTGATAGAAATTAGAGTATTCATAAATCAGTAGTAGTACCAATAATAACATTACTGTTCCTAACGTATTTTTTTTCCATTTGTTGTGCATCAGCAAACACGTTTGAAGTCTACAGTAGCTTATAAGGAAGAACTTTCTATAAATGTATTAAGTTATGATCTATAACATTTCTTGTGGTGAACTAAATTTTGATATTCTAGCTCTAGCATATGTTTATCGAAAGGTCTCTACTGAATCATAAAGAACCCTACCAATTTGGGGTACAGTTGATTACTGTGCAAATAAGAAATAAACATGTTTCTTGTGGTGAACTAATTTCAAATTCTGCTCTAGCGCATGTTTATCAATAAGTCTAGATCTCTTATGAATTGTGAAGAACCCTAAGGATTTGGGATACAGTGCAGAGCAAATAAGAATGCGCACAAAACATAGCATTGTGTTGTCTCAGTTAAAGGTTTTTGTTGTATGGATGCACATACAAGTATGTACGAAACAGAGGCATGTCTAGAGAAAAATGCAGGGAGGAGTCAAACAGCAATTCACTGGCCTGGGGATAGTTTGAAAATGGCAATTAATTTTCTCAAATTCCTAAGCCCCCTTTAAACGGTCACTAGAAACATCTTGCTCCAACCTTTTTCTATCAAAATACATAGAAAAGTAATTATTCAATCATCTTTTTTAACTATTGACTAGTTAATCCAAACTTCTGTATTTAACCGCGTATAAGACCCAGAATTTCGAGCTCAAAATAGTAAAAAAAAATATTCAAATGTTTAAAACTTGCATTGTGTGCTACAGCAATTCCAGAAAAAATGCTGAAAAAAGCAAATTTGCTGCCGGTGACCCGACTCAATAGAACTAAAACCAAAGTGTTTCCTTGAAGAACAACGCCGTGACTGTCCTTTATCTTTGGCATTGTCTTTCATTTGGAAATCCCCATCGGTTTCAACTTCATTCTATCCAAATTATAAAAAGTAGCATTCCGCGTATAAGACACACCCTAAATTTGAAGGTCATTTTGGAGTGAAAAAAGCATGGCTTAAACGCGGGTAAATACGGTATTCAGTGGTTTCCCACATAATTTCTCATCTCTCCAAAATGAGCAGGGTTGGGTCCACACCCCCCTTTAAACATGCACCTAATGTTAATATCTTTAGGACACCAGACTAGGGTAACCAAGCATAGCAATTGTGATACCACTACCTTGATGATCATGTTGAGATCTCTATTGTACTTGTACTCTGCCACCATCATCTCCCTCACAACTTCCTCATAGGTTAGCATCTCATCAATACCACTGGACTGTAAACCAAAGAAAAAACAAAGGTCCATAAAGGTACACAAATCCCATAGAAACAAAACTCTACTAATTTTAAGGTTGTTCCTTTTCCTTGAAGACAATTCTTTTTGAAAATGTACTTAGTCCTATATGCAAACTGTTCTCAATGTCCTTCTAGAGTATCTGGGGACATCTGCGCACAATATATAGCACTACATCATCTGTGCGCGCTAGCACTCGCCACTTCGCAAAATGTGATTTCCTTCCCCATGTGGCGAATTCTATTGCTAACTACATTTGCCACAGTGACGAATGCCAGTTTCCTATACTCGTGAACTTTGGATCCCGATCTTTCACCTCGAAATCTTATTTCTAATACATCAAAATAATGTACCGATAAAAATCGCAAATCAGAAAAACACAGGCCGAACCTTCCGACTGTTAAAATCATATTGTGCTTAAGGCTATTTTCTAACACTTTTATATATAACGAAGCTGTGGCACGAAAGTTAAGAATCATAAGGTCTTAATCCTCTTGGTCTTGGTCGTCATAAAAAAAAAAACAAAGGAAACAAAATAGGAAGGGTATTAAATTTTGGGATATTAAAGTTCATAGGAATAGGATTTTGCGGGGCTTAAATGTCGGGAAATTAAAGAGACCAATAAGGTATTTTGATTAAATTGGTCGCTATAGCTTCTCAGTTGTGGCTAATTCCCCATCAGTGTGGCTAAATACTTAAGCTCAAAACTAGCCATAGTGGCTGGTGCCCTCAAGATCCTAGTGCACAGGGAGACATTATATATCGTAGTATGCTTGTTTTTGGTGAAAATAGACATTAACGCTAGTTAGGTGTTTACTGGCTGAGATTGCATTCAGAAACTTGTTCATTCTACGGCAAAAAGGGATATGACAAAACATGACTAATTTCTAGGTGCAGCATCAAATAAAACCATGAAATAAAATGAAACTCTTGTAGAGGTATCTTTAGATAAGCTGCACAACTTCAAGCACATGGCCTTGAGACAAATACCATGACACTAAAAAAGCAAGACATTTTAAAACTAACCCTAAAGAAGCCATTTCTCATATTGATAAGAACTGTCTTTAGAGACTCGGCAATGTCTTTGAAGCTATCAGAGTTCTTGTGTATATTGCTTACGGCAATGTTCATTACTCAAGGGATGGAACGTGATAGTGGAGCAAAACGTATCACACCCAATCAGATTATATCATGTGGCATAGCATCATTAATGAATGGAATAAAGAAAACCTCAAGACATTAATTAAAAAAACTGCTACATACACACAGTATGATCAAAATAATCAATCAAATTTACCCTTCTGCTCAATTTCTCCGCAATTTATGATTTTGGCGCCTCTTTTCTATTCTGCTAGTAAAAATTTTAATTTTGGTTTCTTAGTGGATACTGCTTACTCATAAGAGTAAAAACATAAACAAAAATTGCTTCTGTTCTAATTTACTATCTGTAGAGGAAGTTATAACACTATTGATATGTTAATCAAGTGGTTAACATGAGTCAGTCAAAGTTAAGAATATTTTATCAGTTAGAAAGCTAATTTGTTACTCTCAAATTTTATTCTCAACTGAAGCCAAAACTTCTTTTGTAATGAATTAAAGTAGAGTACACCAGTATATATTTGATTATTGAAATTCATATATAATAAAAAAATCAATCCTACTGCAGTGAAAAATGTGATCCTTTATAATAAATGAGCATTAATTTTGAGAGTTGTGAGTTGATATGTAGTTTCTAAACTTATGTTTCTTTAACCACACCAGTCCTGGATCACCTTAGTTAGAAATCAGATAAGGGGGTGGGTCAGAGAATTCTGGTCTTTGATGTATATATTTTTTTTATTTTCATAAATTCTACATACATTTCTCTAGGACTAAAATCTATTCCTAGACATTGTGAACATCATGAAATGTTAAGTGAACATTATTTTTGGCATTTGAGTGTTATTGTTTGTGCGTTTACTATTTATCTACCTTGGAGGGGTGCAAAAACTTGATCTTTGCCCTGTTATGGTTACATCTAGGTGTGCCCATAGGGGAAGGGGTAGGTGTGGCTATGGGGGAGGGGTTCTACCTACCTCTTCTTCTAGAGATGCCTCCATATCGTCAGGGTGGAACATGTCCATCAGAACCTGTGGAAAAAATGGGTAGGGGGGTCATGGGGACAATAAAGACTAATGTATACAGCACATAATACAAAACACATTATTTATCAAGCATCATTCTCATCAGTAAGAATCAATATTAAACTCTTTCCAAAGAGTGCCACATTTGATAGACAAGGCTACCCGTATGTTACAAAACTTGAAACTTCATAGACCCTTACATGTAAAACAAAAAATTGTAATTGAATTAAAAAGCTTACCTTGTCAGCAAAGAGTGCAACTTTGATATCCTGGCATGTGATCTCCATGTGTCTTATATTCTTGACATAGTTACCAGCAAGCTACATGAGAAAAAAATGAAATACATTGCTGTCCATGCTTTACTGTAGATCAAAGGCCATGTTTATACAGGGAAGGTCAGCTTTGTATCTGTTAATCATTCCCAAGTTACTGAGAAAATCGGGGGGCACAGGCTTAAGTCAGAGTTTTCTTACTGTCGAATCCGTTTCTGGTTTTCTGTTCCGTCAGTAAAAACCATTCTGAGCCTGTCAAAGTCTCGCTGTGTGCACTTCCCTAGCTATCCTCTGGACGAAAACCAGACTGTGCTGCGACAGAAAGCCAGGCAACTGCACTAGGCGAGAGATGGCAAGAATCTTATTGGCTTAGAATAATTTGACTGGTGGAACAGAAAATCCCAAAAGACAAAAACAAATTGATGTTTTGAAAATGTGGCGCCGTGATACAACAAATTCGACAGTAACATCCTTACTGAATAATGACAAACCTCCAAACACCATTTACAAAATGTTAATACCATATTTACCATAAAGGACATTTATCATGAAATATATATCTCATTAAAACATCAAATGGTATTAACCATTAATGGTATAATCTCGTTACAATAGTGAGACAGGCTAGACTAGTTACAAACCTTTATAATGTCAGCAGAGATGTACTCCATAACAGCAACAATGTATAGGGAGACCTGATAGTCCACTTTGTAACAAAGAATATCCTGGCAAAGAAAAGGGTATCCCACAACCATGAGTATTCTATGAAAGACTAGATTTAGTAATACAGTTTGTCATACCAAGGCAAATATAGTTATTTTTTCCTATACAAAGCCTGTAGCAAGGTTTTTGCATGGAAAAGGGGGTGCATTTACCTATTTAGCAGACCATTGTCTAGGTACCTTGCCATAGCCTAGCTTGAAGTGGTACTAAACTTCCCTTCATTTGAGCAGATCTCCGAGTCATACTGGGTCCCCCTACAAGCCCCCTTCTGACAACAGGCCTGTGTCTTCTCTAGTTAAGAGTCCCTGTTAGCCATTATTTTGTAATCCTCGCAGAACACCAAGTGCAAAGCCTTATTTTCAATAGCTCATAAAGAGAAGCCTTTGGTATATTTTTGTTTGAATTTGGAAACCGAAGTATAAGACTTTGTTTTAGATGGCGTTTTCATGATTTCATCATATAATTTGTCTTCCCATATGGGATGAAAACAATAACAAAGGTGTGTATAACAGGGCCCTGCAAGCATTATATTTTGCATAAAACGCATAATTGTGTTACTAATTAATGAAAATAATATTATTGATGTCTCTAATATTTCATTTGGAAACTACTATTTTATAAAAACAAATAGATATGTTAATAACAAATGTACATAGTAACTCCACTTTTAATGTTAGTAATAGTGTGACCTGCATGCATTTGGCATTGAAGATTTCAATTTCATTTTTACTTTAATTGTTAACTAATCTCATAACTTGATGTATTGTTTCTTTAGCTTGTAATACTGTATAATCAAATACTGTAACCTAAGGATATATCATCAAAGTGTATTGTTTGGCTAAAATAGCAAACAAATCAAGAAAAATACCACAAAAATATAATGGAATTAGATGGAACATACAGTATGTACAGCTGCTTTATGTATTCCACTGTTTATATTAATTAAGCACGACCTGATTGCTAACAAAATTTACATGACATTCTAACATTTTTTAAATCAAAATCATTTTAAATTGAGTAGCAAACTCACATCGATAACTGTCTAATTAAATAGAAAGGTATAAAAAAAATATGAACGAGGGAATTAGAAAACTATTGCAAGACAATAACAAGATCACACGGTACCTTGATCAAAGGATGAACTTTATCAGCGGGCAATACAAGAGGGCTTTTTTTCCTCCCCTTCGCGATCGCGTCTTGTGCATCCGAAATAGCCCATTTATCAATTGGGTCCGGGAATGTTTTGGTCACTCTATCCTCCACGTCTGCTACTGTTCTAGGCTGGCAGGCACATAAATGATACATCATATGAATTATCAAGCCTTCGATGTATTCTAATGCCTCGTCTTGAACCGACAATGAAGGGTGTACCTCTCGTTGGACCTGTAATTGGAAATTTGAGACAATAAAGTTTCTCAGTCTACTAGGGTATCAAAAAAGTCCTCATTGAAGACAATGATAGCTTATGTGGTTAAGTGGAAATACAGTTTAGCTATTCTAAACCAGCAGGACCTATTTAAATTTGAACTCAAAGCCACTTCCCCCTCTTATGATAGGGCGAGCAGCCCCAAATTCCTACCTTGCGAAGAGAACTCACGAACAACCCCTTCCATCTTGCCGGGTTCAAACTCTCCTCATACTCTGAGATAGGCATGTTCATTCAGTCTATCCAATGACACATTCCGGTGGATCCGATGACTTCAAAGAGAAGTCTTAAACCCCATTTGAAGACCTTTATCATCCAAATACAACTCCACTTTCCTCTGAAGTGAAAACTACATCTCTGCATACGAGGCAAGAGCCGGCTTTGAAACGGAAACTTTGTCAAGTTAAGGAAGTCCTAATATACGCGATGTCACCTATGATAGGCTGCTGAGGTCTTTAAAGTCGAGAAAAGAAAAGAAAGGAAGCGAAATAGGAAGTCGTATTTTCAAAACATACTGAGGAGACTTCGCATAGTCAGACTGCAAGCATGCGGGTCCCAGCCTTCTGGTTTGATCCCGTCCAGGTACGGCCGAGGGAGATAGATGACAATTCCCGGGGGGGAGGGGGGGGGGGGGGGGGGTTCAAGGTAAAAGTGATAGGGATGATGCCCGTCGGAAAAGTCGAAAAATACCCCTAAAAATACTTGCACAATCAAAAATTGCTAACCTAAACTATACCTCAGGAGCCTTTAAATTACCATTTCTAAGGAAGAAGCCTATTTTTTTCTCGGATACCCCCTAAAAAATACCTGAGGCCCGATTTTGACCCCTCAAAAATACGATGAGCATCCCTATCAACTCGACATGGGAAGAACCCCCCCCCCGGGTGACAAGTACTTTACATATATTATTTATTTTTATAGTAGCAAAAATGTAAATTCCTATTATTTTTATGGCGATACGCAACTTCATTATTAAAAAGAGGCGGCGATAAGAAAACATCTAGTTCAGATAGATACGTTTAATTCACCCTTTTGTAGGGGAAACTGAATTACAGGGAGTGCGCAATTACATTGATGACTATACAGTGAGACAATTATAGCATATTAAACAGTCACAAAATTTGACATTCTGTTAGTATTACATTGAATTACATTGAATGAGCGATCAGATCTTAATTCATAAGGGTGTAAAAGAGGTAATCTGCAATGTATTAGGTTATAAAGCGGATTTTGGTTATTTAAGGACTTAAAATAATAAACTTTGTGCAGAAGTCGTTTCTTCTGGCATCAAGTGACGGCAAATCAGCGGTAGCCGGGGCGACACTGTATTCTACCCACGGAAAAATTATATTAAGTGCCCTTTTTTGGACACGCTCAAGGGCATCAACTAGGTATAGCGGTAGGTTGGAAAATACCACACACCCATACTCTAGGACAGGTCTCACTAGAGCGCAATAAACCTTAACGAGGTCGTCACACGGGACACCACATTTTTTCAGGACCCTTAGGGCATATAGTCTACGGTTTGCTTTTTTGATTATAAGGCCACAGTGTGCGCCCCAAGTCAAGTCATCAGAAAGAACAATTCCGAAAAGCTTGAATGACTTGACGCATTCTACAACTATGCCACCGTTACATATGGGGCGCCACATGCAACTATTATACCCAAGGAAGTCAATCGTCATGGTTTTACATTTAGCTGGATTCAGTCGCATGTTACTATCCTCAGTGAAACGTTGGACTTCATCAACAATGAAATTCAGTAATGAAGTAGAATTTCTTGGAACGATTTCCAAGAGCGTGAGACCGTCTACGTACTTTGCGCGAGTGTGCCAGTTGGAGACTAAATCATTAACCATTACAGCAATGAGAATAGGGCCTAGCTTCGTGCTCTGGGGAATGCCTCGATTAAAAAAACGGGTCTTAGATGTTAGTTTCCTATGCGAAAAAATTGCGATAGGCCCTCAAAAAAAGCCGCGATCGATCCATCTAATTAAACAGGGATGGAGATTAAAGCTACGTAATTTGCACAGGAGAACATTATGGTCGATCAAATCAAAGCCTTTCTTAAAGTCAGCGAAAAGGAGTCTTACACTACAGTTCCCAGAATCCAACGCTTCAAATGCTAAGTGGAGCAGATATACAAGTGCGTGCTGCGTTGACTTCCCTGCTACGGCAAACTGCTTGGAGTCAAGCTGGTTGTTGATGCATGACAGAGACCTCTTCAGGGTGAACCCCTCCATGTTCTTGAACACTTGATTTGTTAGTGATATGGGCCTGATGTCTATCTCTACAGCTTTCGGGGACATTGCTTTGGTAACGGGGTGACTGCTGCACACTTCAAGGCACTCGGCACAATACCATCCTGCAAGAAGGAATTATAGATGTCAATGACCACAAGAGCGAGTTCGAATGCGAACACCTTTAGAACAATATTAGGTATTCCATCTGGACCAGGACCCTTCCTCACTTTGGTGTTCCTCAGGGCGTCATAAGCTTCGTGATGACACAGAAAGAGCTCTGGGGGAATTTCAAGGCGATCCTCACAATTGTCAACCACGCCAGACGGGGACACGGGGGTAAAATCTGCAGTGAGATCAACCAGGTCCAGGGCCTTATACCTGAGCTGAGCCTGATTGACCTTTGAAAATGTTAAGTTAATCACAGAGTTATTCCTGATAAACATAGTAGAGACAAAGTTTATCGTCGATTTTGGTAGTTTCAATTTTAGTACTCATAACTAAAATATTTAAAGAAATGTATGGGCTTCCTGTGGATGGATATATGCGTGGAGGCTGAGACTCGGTCCAGTCTTCGCTACGTAATCGCGGTTGTATGCATAGACTTCCGTTCCTCGTCAACTCTTCGTACCTTTCATCTTTCTCTCTCGAATGAATCGCTCATAAAATCGATGGCAATGTCTTCAGAAAAGTTCGAAGACCTCGAGGAGGAAGTGAAGGTCCTTTTGGAAGACGTAACACAACGAGTTTACCACCGGATTCCCAAACTATCTGGAGGTTTGTGCAATGGTGTTGATTTGTGAATGAACTAAAAGAAACTCGATTTGTATTTTTTGACTTCTTTGTATTGTGCGAGTTTATTTAACTTATGCTCCTACATATTTCCATATAGAACAACGAAAAGCTGCTGTAAGAGATGTTGAAAAGAAAATCGAAAATGCCTTCATTATTGTAAGTTTAAAACTTTGATGATCAATTTAAAATCACCTTGCCATTAACATTCCCACTTCAGTGAAAGAGAACCTTTTATGCTTAAATTGTCTGAAAGTACCCAAAAGTATAAGGATCTTTAATTGCCAGACTTGAAAAATCAAGGTACGTACTTACACACAGGTTTTTACTGCATTGCCTTGCTTAAGCCATACAAAACCAATAAACTTAACAAATTTGATAGTTTGATTAAATCAAATTCAGTGTTCTGTGAGCTATGAAATTCACATCTTTTTCTACCCAATCAAGAACATTGAACGTTCTATTGTAGACTAATCTGTTTGATTCTGTATAATCTAAACAATTTTTTTTTGTATTAGTATTTAGTGCTCATGCAGGGAGATGCATTATTATTATTATATGGCTACGATAGTACACACGCTCTGATTGGCTAATTAGTAATCATGACATTCCTGTATTGCCCTCTTTTAGGGCATTACGGAATTCTGTATTGCTCTACAAAAAAGTTTTCACAATCTTCTGTTTTTGATTTTTTTTTCACCTTCAAACTGCAAAATGAGCGTCAGCGAACATTCAAGTAGCGAATTCTAACACCCAGAAGAAATAGAAATGGTTGGTTGGTGGGCTGTCTTTTTCCTTATCCGAAGCGGGACATTTTGTGAGCTTTTTTGTGTTGTTTTGTTCAGTTGCACGAATTTAACTAAAAACAAAATCGACCAAAAAAACCAAAGCCACTAAAAAAATGGGAATGGACAAGTACTTTGAGTCAGAGTTTTATTATCCTGTAGAGATTGAAGAGTAAAATTTGGACAAAAAGAAAAACAATAAGATGACGAGCCAGTGAGCGCCACCGATAGCCAAGAAATGTATAGCGGATAAACAAAATGAATAAATAACAAGGGGTGACAAAAGTACTACCTGTTATGTAAATGCATTATTTCCATCAAATCATAAAGCAGCACAAAGCGATTGGCCTTTTCATTTTAATCCAGAAGTTTGTTCTCTACATACCGTGGAGTTTTTTAACTAAACAGTCCATTCATGCCGCGAAGACTGACATCTGAGCTTTCTTTGTTATTGTTTGGATCAACTTCACCTATGATAAAAGCTTCCAAAAGGTGCAAATAAAAAGGAAATAGCCAGAGAAGTTGTCCAATTACTTGTTGTTGAATCTTTTCACTCATTTACATTTTCGTGCGAGTGTTTCTTGTTTTCCCGCCTTTTTGAAACCGATCGATAAACTAATCGATATTCGCTCGAAAGCGAAAGTTGATTTGTTTTCTTGTCATTTAATTTAAATTCGGTCATGCCGGGAAATATCAAACTGAGGCTTTGGCGCATCGACCTCGCAAAGCCTCGGTCGATCTGCCAAAAAATTGTGCTCCCTAAATTTGCTACAATTTAGATCTAGATATAATGTATTCAGATGCCGTGGTGTATCTCTTAGATTGACGAACTGGATGAAGAAGCTAGCGCCGCCCCTGGGGCCTACAGGAACAGCATGATGACACGAGTCAGGACAATAAGAAGGGACTTTGACAAGCTTAAAAAGGACCTGGTTAGTGTGCCGTAAAATTCCTTATCGTATAGAATCATAGTTGCACTTCTTGTGCTGGATTTTAACCATAGCCCCTCCCCTAAAAAAATCTACCTAGACATTATGTGCTGGATTTTATTTCTATGTCATTGTTACAATACCATCATCAAAATGTGATCGTTACTATAACAAAGCGAGGGTTGTTTTTCATTTTGATCATGATTTTGCATTTCCAGGGAACAAAAAGCTCAACTGGGAACCGGGTAACATTTGGAAGAGAAGAATTGTTTGATGCAGATCCTATGGTATGTAATTTAATGTCTACTTAGTAGATAATAATGTTGCTGTATTTTTTTTAATCTTTTTGTTTATAACAAATATAAACATTTAGAGTGTATTCAGTATCCAATTAAGAGAGCCGAGGTTTACACCTCTGTAAAGCTTCATAGGTGACCTAACAGTGCATCAAAATCTGTGGCACGTATCTTTCACACAACTTTCTCATGTCTTTTCATTTTACTAAAATATTAATTTCTGTCCTTGTTATTTTTAGGATGAGAACCGTAGTCGAGTTGCTCAAGGAATTGATAGCCTGAACAAGACTTCTGATAGTATTGCAAGGTCCACTAGAGTTGCTGTTGAGACTGGTATACCCTCAATACTCTTACTCATATTCAAAATCTACTTACTGTATAAATACCACACAAGGACATATATATTTTTTTATTGTTGGTTGTTTGTGACATGTCACTTTGTTGTGTAAGTAGGGTTCTGTTATCTTGGGAGACAATGGCAATGTTAGGTTTTATCCATTTTTTTTAATGTGAAAAGCATGGAGAGCCATAGTTTTCACCCATCACTGGTTGATGGGACTCTGCCTTATTTTTTCTTAGCCTTGTACCCTGGCTATGCAGCTTGTCAGTAAATAAAATCACTTTTGATGTGAACATCGGCAAATGGCCCAGCCTCAACTGAGTTGTCGCTCTTATAAGAAAAGAATGGACATTGTTGCACCATTGTATTTATGTAACGATCTTTTCTGAGGTGAAGTCTTAAAACATAATTGTTTTACCACAGAACAAATTGGTGGGGAAATCATAGATACACTAGGTGACCAAAGAGAATCTCTCCTCAGAGTTCGCGATAGAGTAAGTAACAATTCCTTAATTCATAAATTGCAGCTGCAGTGTATACACTGCTATTGCATCGTCTTGTGTTTCTTGGGCCTTGGTTAACCCTTTTATCTGCCATTAGACTAAAGACAGAGGCTAGTCTAAAGAAGTCCACTGCTTTCATCAGAAACCATGGTGTTTCCATTTTATAGAATCCCGCCCCATTGGACTTTTTTGGTTTCAAAATGAACTGAATGTGAAACCAATAGCATATAACCACTTTTTATAATTTACCCTTAACTTGTGACGTTTATTCATTGCAGTTGAAAGACACTCATTCAGATTTGGGAAGAAGCAGACGGATACTCAACATCATGGCCATAAGGTTAGCTCATTTTTTACTAAGTACAGGGCTTACAGGGCTTGTGTGGAAGCGCATAATTTGGCTTTCTCTGCTTAATCTGCGTAATCCACAAATTTCCGCGTAATCCTGCGTAATTTGGCTAAATTTTGAAAAACAAAACATTTAAGTGCACAGCTGCTGTGTTCTTTTAGGGTTCTTATCTCTATTTCTCGTAAAAAATAGATATTCTTCGTAAGAGTGCGATATTTCGAACTGAGTTTCGAAAACAAATAAAATGACTAGGTGTTCTTTGCTAAACCGTGAAGGCCTAGGACTAATAATAAAATACCTTTTTTAATTGGCTGGTGGCTAGGTGCCAATGAAAACTCGCCTAAGATATTTTTGTGCAAAAAATTAACCTTTTCAAGTTATTTCGTGCTTTCCTTTGGTACAAAATGTAGTTTGGACGTAACAGTTGATATTCCGTGTAATATAGCGCTTAATTCAGAAAAGAATCCCGCAAAATTTTGATTTTTAAAGAAAAATGTATTGCAAAATCACGCGTAATTTAGTGCGTGATGATTGATTTTCCATGTAATTTAGCGCGTAATTTAGCAAAGAATCACGCATAATTTTGAGTTTTTTTCCACGTAATCCCAGAAGCCCTGTAAGTTGGTTTGGAATTGAAAAGGTTGATTTTAAAACTGTTTAGCTTCTTTTACCAAGACCGATTCCTATAATATAAAACATAAAACACATGCAACAAGTAACTTAGAATTTATTCCCTCAAACTTGGATCAGTATTTTTGTATTTTATAATTTGACTGACATTTTTTTAAATGTCACACTTTTTGATCCAACTCTCTTCAATTAATGCAGACATCCATTAATAAGTTAACCATCTGACTCAAAGTGCTTTAACCTTACTTTCAGAGTCGCAACCAACAAAATTATTCTTCTCTGCATAATAATAGTTGAGCTAGCAATTCTTGGGGGAGTAGTATACATTAAGTTTTTTAGGAAAAAGTGACAGAGAAACTGCAGAAATCATGTATTAAAATATTGATAACCAAGTGTAGGGAGAGAATAACATAACAATGTTGCAATGAAAAAAAAATCAGAAATGTCTCTACATAGATCTTGCATCCTTGGAAATACAGGTCGTCAAGGTGACATGCGTGAGTAAGAGGCGGAACAATGCCACTGCTCCTTTCCCTCTCCTCCCATGTCGCTCTTGCGTCTCGTTATACTGACCATGACACCCAGGGTACCCGAGGAAGTAGATCTTGTAACCAATTTGTTGTCCTGCTTTATTTACATAAAATCCCCCACTGCATGAGCTAAATGTTGCATCACATGTTAGCAGGATTCCCTGTTCGCAGGATTCCCTGTTTTTGGTTAAGGTTACGGGGTGCTTTGAAGTGAAAATTCTATCGAAAAAAAATATTTTTGCATCTTTAAATTCCCTACTACATTACCTTTATTATAGCAAAGAAAAATGTTTGCATTTTTATCATCTTCTCGAGATAATAAGAAAAACCGAATTTTTCTTGAAGACTTTGTGTAAGCATCAAGGTGTTTTAATCGTTTAATCCTCTTTTCAATTACTGGAGCCCAGTACAGTGTTTCCTACATCTGGGACCTCAGGTTATAGTTAATTAGCATACTGTTTTTACCCGGAAGGCGAGACTTCAAAAGTCTCAAAATCAGTCCCTTCGTCCTTTATCAGTCCCTTCGTCCTAAATTATATTTAATCGATGGATAAACAAATGAGGTGGAAGTCTGCAAGAGGTCGCCTCAAGCATAAAACAAAGGGGAAGATTTCTATACTGTATAAAAGATCTTGCTAAAAGCAAAAGGGATACTCTTCAAGGCTTTCCTTGTCTTACATGTAGTTTGTCCCTACAACCCGCTTAAAGGTTATCAGCAAAGAATGCATCTTCATATCCAAAATCAATACATTGAGATGAAGTGTTGAGTTACGGCACCATATATGGTGTTTGACATAAGCCATAAAAAGTAAAGATCTGCCATATAGTTTAGACACATTAAAAATTTTAAGGGATGTCATTTGCTGAAAACAAGCACGTGATTAAAACCCTTTAAAAAATCAACCATTTCATAGAACTACAAAACAAATAGGATTATCGTATTTCCCATTTATCAAGCTTTACAATGACATGAGCATATTTGATTAAATCCGACACGAGGCGTATCAACATTTTTCCTCAACACTTTGGGTTTTTCAGCGTCCTGCGGGCTTAAGGCACCCCGTAACCTTAGCCCCCCCCCCAAAAAAAAAAACCCTCATTTGGACAAGAAATGCTAAATGATCAAAATGCACAAACCTCAGTTTTATACATCAAACATCCCTTATCTAACAATTGTTGTAGCCAAAATATTTTAGAGAGTTCAAGTATTTACCTTTTCACATTATAATGAAAATACTTTCTCTGAAAAACAAAAACGCAATAATTGTGTTCATTAAATTCAAAGGTTTAGGTAAGTTATAATAAAAGAAAATCAAACCTGGGTATCAGATGGAACCTGATCGTTCGTTTCAAAAGGGAGAGGAAGTGAAACAATTGATCACGTGCCATCTGATAAATCAGACTGAGGGAGGGGTCAAACTTTTTTTTGTTGAGGGTGTGGAATAACCGGCTGCTGATACTGTCATATTTTCTGGTTGAAATACTAGTTATTTATCATTCCTGGGTTTAGAAACATCAACAAGATTTTCTTAAGTGTTTTTTTTTTTTTTAAGATTTAGAAGACTTTCTGATAGAATGGGTAAATAGATTTGTTTTAAGACAATCATACTTGCCAACCTTAAAAGCTGATAAACCAAGAGATTGTGTTTCAAATACAAGATCTCTATAAGAAATAATTAACAAATTTTCACAGGGAGATAATGTATTGGAAGTTTCGATTTTTTTGCCTGGAGATGAAGGCTTAAAACCTGGAGTCTCCAGCGAAATCCGGGAGAGTTGGCAGGTATGAGACAACATATTATGTTGAAAATCTGGGTGATTTTGACCCAAATAAGGGGAACTTCTTTGAGCTCTAGTAGGATTGACCCCCTTTAGGGCATACCTATAATTGATGCAAAATTGTTGTACAGACATAGCAACATCAACTCACAAATTTATACTTTCATTTAATTTGTAAATAATGGATAATCACCCCAAGTAGATCATTTTGTCGGACATTGGTTTGTCAAACACTAATCCAAATGAATTAAAATGTGCTGATACACAGTAAATAGAGCTTTTTAATGCCAAGTATACTTGTAGTTTCATTTGCTTTTTCTTCTGGCCTCCATTACAGTAAAGCAATGTGTCTCCTCAACAAACACCCAACTCTGCGCTTACAAAAACAATTTTTCTGGTTGGATAGAAAATACTTTTTAGAAATAAGCATCTTTCCTCCCCTTCCCCTGGCTAAGGTGACATCAAACCAAATGTGCTATGCACAGCCATGTCTACATCTTTTCTAACCTGCAGTGCTTCATGGGTAATGTATAAATAGCTGAATTCAACTTGTGCATAAAGAACATTGCTAAAGCTTTTGAAGCCTGGATTTTTTTCTTCTTCTTTGTTTGATACCCATGAGCCACTTCGGATTCTTGTGTTCAAATTTATTTTAAATAGGTTTTATTTATTTTTAAATCATGCTATATGCATTGTTTTCTTGAACCTTTCATTTTTTTTTTGGGGGGGGGTTCTATAAAATATTATTTAATATTAAATGTTGGTTAATTAGATAGAATGACATTCTTTTGACAACTTGTTTTTCAACTTGATTTATTATTCAGATATTTATTGAGCAACATAAACACAGTACACTTTAAGACTGCTGATAACGTTTTTATTGACACTTGGGGCTCATGGGCAGCCCACATCTTGGAGCTCCTATATTAGGCATTTTTAAACTTTTAAACTCTATTTTAGCAATCAATCATCAACCATCTTACCATTACACTTTGCTTTAATGTCCATTTTCCAGTAATTACACTGGTCAACACTGCGACTATTATGTCTTTTTGCACATTTTTATTCTAATTGAAGTAAGTGGCAAAATTCACCTGCAGATTATGTTGTGCATTGTACTGACTGAGGAAGAAGCAATGCAAAGCATTCATGAAAGGTTAAGTGAGCCCATTTGGATTTCCATTTTATTAAAACACCCAAAGGATGGACTTGACAGGGTTGGAATAATTGTGATAATAAAAACCAACAGCATCAGATTTGAAATATAGTCATCCAATGAAGAGTTTCATAATTTGCCCTAGAGAAGAAGCTATTCCATCTTGTATTTAAATCCCCATATGATGTCAAAAAAATATATACAAAAATTGGATAGGGCATTTAAATGAATCATCACAGCCACTGTTTGTATTCTATCAAAAGTACAAAATCAATTACTAAAAAAATAAAAAGCAACTAGGAAAATAATTTTTTAAAGGATATTAAAATCCATCTAATCTCTAATAAGTGTTTGGAATGACCTGCATTAAATTGATAACTTATCAAATATATACAAACAACTGAAACCATTACTACCAAGAAATAACCAAAAACAAGCAATGCATGGAAGGGTATTGTGTAACTCTACTATTCAGCTCTCGTCAAAAATAAACAAAGTGAACTACTCTTAATGTTCTTAGTACAGTAATAAATTTTACAGGAATTTCTTCATAGAGCTCTTATATATTTTGTCTTTATATTATTTATGGGCTTATCTTTTTTTAATTCAAATGAGCAATATACTATGGCTTGGCAGTCTGTAATTTCTAAAACCAGTTATATTTGCACAGCAATTTTAAGTTCAAATCTTTGTTGGTGTAATTATTTAGTGGCCCTGAGTCCAGGCTGATTCTACACTAGCTTTGAATCAGCTCAGCTTGATTCTAAACTAGTTTCTGAATTAGCTCAGCTTGGTTCTAAACTAGTTTCTGAATTAGCTCAGCTTGATTCTAAACTAGTTTCTGAATTAACTCAGCTTGATTCTAAACTAGTTCCTGAATTAGCTCAGCTTGATTCTAAACTAGTTTCTGAATTAGCTCAGCTTGATTCTAAACTAGTTTCTGAATTAGCTCAGTTCAATTCTTAACTAGTTCCTGAATAAGCTCAGCTCAATTCTAAACTAGTTCCTGAATTAGCTCAGCTCGATTCTAAACTAGTTCCTGAATTAGCTCAGCTTGGTTCTAAACTAGTTTCTGAATTAGCTCAGTTCAATTCTTAACTAGTTCCTGAATTAGCTCAGCTTGATTCTACACTAGTTCTTAAGTTAGCTCAGCTCGATTCTAAACTAGTTCCTGAATTAGCTCAGCTCGATTCTAAACTAGTTCCTGAATTAGCTCAGCTCAATTCTAAACTAGTTCCTGAAAAAGCTTAGCTTGACTCTTAACTGGTTCTTGTATTAGTTAGCATAACTGATCTCAGACATCATTGATCTGGTGGTTCTAAGCCAGTATGCAGCGTAATCTGAACATTACGGTTCAAACTGAAGGCAGGATATAAAGCTCCGCTTATGCTTGGTAAACGAATTGCTCCTCTTCTCTGGTCATTCAGATAAAATGACACTTTAAGGTTTGAAATATCAAGGAGGATTCCAATACAAGAGCCAACTTCTATGCCTCCATCTCTCCGGTTGGAGTGTTCATTGTTGTGCCGAAACCAGCTGCGGCTGCTGTCAATGTACATACACCAGGCTTTATCATCCTTCCCTGGTGAAACAAACACAATCAATTGGTGGTTAAGAGATGTATTATCCCGCTAGCATTACATCTTCCCCTGTTTGATGCACTTCAGAAAGACTTGTAATCTTATCGATCCCAAGGTTGCATTGCCTTTGTTTGAGCCAATCACTGTTCTGGTAAGGATTTGACTGTGAAATGTAGGCTGTTATTTTACTTGATCCTGACCGAGATTAGAACCACACTACACTAAGGTTTGTTATATTTTTATAGTTCCCTAATAAACGGCTTTCTCCTTAAGCCCCCCCTCCCCCTTTGGACCATCCAAATTTTCAGAGTGTGTGAAGTGTCAAGAATACCGTAAATGATCTAAAAAACGCCCTGGGCGTTTCATTTACAGTATACTTGATTTTTTACACACTCTGAAAATCTTTAATTTTCCTTTTCCCCTTCCCCCCTATTTTGGCATGGGTTCGTGGCAAGCAATATTTTTCGGTAATATGTGCCGCTAATAACTGGTGCTGTTAGTTGTTATGGCATGGCCTGTTTGTGTACAGTTAATGAGACATTTACCAAGTAACAGATTCCAAAAGGAACGCAAAATCAACTTCATATAAAACCATCAAAACTTTTGAAACACTTCGAATGACTTTGTTTACATAATTTAAAGGAGACTAGGCAAGGGCCATCGGGCTAACATTAAATCAACTTACCCAGAATGGAATCCTTAATGGTATCAATGAAAGCCACACCCATAGCAGGGTCTGGATTTCCGTCATAGCGGTCAATCGTGACTTCCCAATAGTGGCATCCCTTAGAGAATCCAGCACCTCCGAGCACCACGCGGTCATCAAAACTAGTGCAAGTGGCCGTGTTGTTATCATTGCTTAAAATAATATCTGGGTGAGCAGTCTCCAGGTCCAGTGAAAACCAGGCAACTATGGGAGAAATAATAATAACCATGAAGGCAATAATTTACATACCTCTTGCCCCACACACATTCAGGTGATGAAAACCTGGTTGTCTAATATTAGGGGTAGCGATGGGTAAATCCGAGACTTGCCGAGGCGTCGAGAACCGCATTTCAGAATCCAATCCAAGACTTGTCAAATTTCAGAATCCGAGTCCGAGCTTTTTGGACCAAGCCCAAGCTTTTTTTATCGAGCGATAACTTGCTCTACTGGTATGAACATCAGTTGAAAAAAGAATAAATAGAGTTACCATATATTCTTCCTACACTACAAAAAAGAATTGGAAACCTGTGTCATGGTAACAACATAAAACAGAGCGTATTTACAAAAATTCGGGACCTTACGAACATGTTTAAGAGTTTAATATCATATAAAGATTTTATTTTTTTAATCATTATCTAGTGTGACAGGCGCAGTCATTTCTGATTTTGTTTGTTTGATTATTTTGTTTTAAATTTGCCACCCAGAAAGGTCACGGGATCTCTTAGCACAAGTCCACTATTGTGAAGCCTTATTGTGACATGTCCAAATACAAAGCCTAATTGTGACATGTCCGAATACAAAGCCTAATTGTGACATGTCCAAATACAAAGCCTAATTGTGACATGTCCAAATACAAAGCCTAATTGTGACATGTCCAAATACAAAGCCTAATTGTGACATGTCCGAATACAAAGCCTAATTGTGACATGTCCAAATACAAAGCCTAATTGTGACATGTCCGAATACAAAGCCTAATTGTGACATGTCCAAATACAAAGCCTAATTGTGACATGTCTGAATACAAAGCCTAATTGTGACATGTCCAAATACAAAGCCTAACTGTGACATGTCCAAATACAAAGCCTAATTGTGACATGTCCAAATACAAAGCCTAATTGTGACATGTCCAAATACAAAGCCTAATTGTGACATGTCCAAATACAAAGCCTAATTGTGACATGTCCAAATACAAAGCCTAATTGTGACATGTCCAAATACAAAGCCTTATTGTGACATGTCCAAATACAAAGCCTAATTGTGACCTGTCCAAATACAAAGCCTAATTGTGATATGTCAAAACCTAAAGCCTAATTGTCCAAATGGGTTATGAAAGAGTACGCCCATGATCACCAAAAAAAAAAACTATTGTCACTGTGTTAGAACCCTTAGAGTGGGATGCATGTGTTCTTACATTGAGTTAAAACTACTCCCCCTGTCCTGAGTCAAGAAGTTGTCAGATAGAGAGACTGGTGCACAATAATACCCTGAAACTGCCACACACCCCATCCCCCCCAAGGACCTGACAAGATCTAATACTCACTGTCAGATGTCGTCAGATAGACCTCATCACTGGGTCCACCCTCCCCTGACTTGTTGATGCCTTTGACACGTGCCCTATATGTAGAGTCAAACTGCAGACCCTGTACTGTACACTCCAAACTGTTCCCTCTGTACACTTCAACAAAGCTGCCCCCATTGCCATCATCAATCTCCACTAAGTAGCTTTCGATGCAACTCTGCTTGCGCGGCATCCAGCAAAGGGTGATAGTGTTGTTGGTCACGCTGCACTGGTCCGGGATAATGTCTGGGGCATCAGGGGCTGCAAAGACATTGAGCACATTGGGTTGATTTATCAAGGAACTCAATTGGAAAATTAGTGAAGAACTTTAACAGGAAAACAATACTAGAGTGGAGAGAATGGGCGATGAGTGGGGAATTGGAGTAAAGAAAAAAAGGACAAGTTAAATGGCCAGGAGAGAAGCCAAGGGAATAGAATGGATGAAATTGGAGAGAAGCAAAGGACCATCAAACAGAACTTGTGTAAATGGGATGGATTGGGACCTAAATAACATTTTATGTTCTTATAAATCCCATTAGGTGTTTAAGAAAAAATATTTGCAATTAACACAGTATGTGCAAGTGTCCCTTATAAAGTTAGCTCACTGCAAAACAGGCTCTCGAAAAGCGCCCCAGAAAAGCTCCAGGAAAAGATATTCTATCGTTCAAAGAGCTCTGCCAAAAATTGTGAGATTGAGCTCGAAAATCTGCTTTTCACCTACATTTTTCGTGCAACTAAGCTTGGCTATTTTAGCTCAGCTAACCAAGCTCAGCTTCTCCGTCTTTCACACAACTAAGCACCTGTTGAACAGGCTATTATAAAGTGTGTGAGTCCAATTTGGGTGAATCCTTCTGTTTTACCTTTTAATTCCACAAAGTGCAGCTCATGCAGTGCCTGAGCTGTAGCTGAGGTATCCAGCGTTAAGTCCAGCTCAACACTTGGAGGCTCTGAAGGAATTCCTGTCTCATTTAGTTGTGTGCACAGGGATGAAATCCTATAAACAATTTAACAGCCAGCAATCTTTCTTAAAATTATGGTGAAGAAAATAATTCTATATAAAGCATAGGGTACCATGATACAACAGTGGGTTCCAAAACCCAAGAAATGCCCTCTGTTACAATGGAAGAAATGCTAGCAAGAGATGTTGCTTGAATAAAGACACTTGCAATCTGATTTTATTTTACAAAAATTCATATAGTTACTATACCTTGAATTTAGGGCATTCCCAACCTAAAAAAGAAACAGAGTAGTTAAGGCTATAGAGCCATAATAGGGGAATACACTAGAACATCCATAACTTAAACCAAGCCTTGAATGAAGTGGAGATCCTCAAGGTCCCAATTTATAATAATGTATTAAAATATGTTGCAAAATTATTTATAGGCTAAGGACAGTGATGTCCAAAAAAAAAAATTTATAAGGAAATGACCAGAAGGGGTGGCTGGCACCCCCTGTTTCCTTAATGTCTCTGTATCATCCCCCCTCCCCCCAGGATTTCTAGGCCGTTATATGCCCCTGAGACTACTGTAGCACTTGCACTCTTATGTCAAAAAGGAAATTGAGTGATACACTACATCCTACAGTACATATAGAGACAAATCTTTCCTAAAAATAAATATATTTACCCTGTTAGGACAGTTTTTATATACCATTTTTATATAGGAATGGTATAAATGCTAACCAATCAGGCAGTATGTGAATATAGGGGGGTACCCCTGTTCCACAGATTTCATGGCTGATTATGGTTCTCACCAGCAGGAATGATGCAGGGTCAGTTTCCTTCAGGGCCTCTCGTGAGTAGCCCAGCAAACCAACTGTATCTTTAAGTGTGTGCTCATACTCAGTTATCTGCTGCTTCACATTTTCAACCTTAGTTTGCATTTCCTTGTTTATGGCATTAATGAGTTCCATTTTTCTGTTCTCAATAAACTGTATCAGTCCATCGCACTGTGCTACCACACTTGCCTCAAAGTCAAGACCATTTTCCTGTGATCAAAAAAAAATTTCTGATAACTGTCTCTTAAACATTGTATCCAGTTAAGACTATGACAAGAGTATAACTCAGCCCCCCCCCCCTGCATTCTTGTGACTCTCTCTAGAGTCTAATGTATGTACAAAGCTAAAATATATACATTTCTAAAAAAATAAAAATGAAATAATTTCTGCTGCCACCATAGACTATTCTTATCATCCTAAAATCCACTAAATACACAGTTCTTTTTATAAGGCAGCCTATTAACAGGTCAATTTTTATGATTCGCAGCTGCTAGTACATTATACCAAGATAGACTTTTAGATGGATTAGATACCATCACAACTGTAAATGAAGAAATACAGGACGCCTAAAGGCGACTTCTCATTATGCTATAAACTAAAAATGTGTTACGATTGATACCTGGATAACAGAACAGCTCTCTTGTAACTGGTTGATGTAATTCTGGAGGTGGTTTCTGTTCTCTTCTAATAAATTAAGGTTATTACCAAGTTCACTCTGAAAGCAAAAATTGCACCTTTTTATAATGAGTTATTCCAAATGGTTTACCCTGTAATGAGAAAGTTTTAATAGTTAATGAAGCTAGTAAAGGTCTTCAGAAATCATACATTTGGAGCAAACTCTGTTTATTAGGAGTTTTTAATCTCCAAATACTGTTATAAAGCCATTAACAATGTTTCGTGAGATCTAATAATGCCGACCTCATGGGGTTTAATCTGATATGGTAAATGTGTAAAGATGTACATTCATTTAAGTAGTCCTTTAATGAGTTACTTCGACCTAGTATAATCAAAAGTGTTATCCAAACATTGCACATTTCAGTGCTAACAATTTGAATAACTTCTAATTTATCAGATGCAACTGTGAAAAATCTAAGAATGCTTAGATAATAAATGGTGTGATGGTGTTTCTATGGAAGACAGGTTTTAAGCTCAGACAGTGGAGCTGTAGTCATGTGTGACATTTGATATAATGGTGTTAGGTCCATTAACCAGAGTGCTTATAAGGGCTGTCTAGTAGTAGACAGATTATCTGCTATTTACTTAGATGAAATATTTAAATATTGAGCTTAAAAACTAAAAATGAAATATGAACAGTACCGAAATCAATCTCTCCTGAATGTTTGTTTTTATATAGCTCAAATTTTTATATATTTTTTCTTTTAATCTTTCTTTTCAATTTTCATTTTGAAATTGATTTGACTGATAACTGTAATAATGGTTTTAAGACACACAGAAAGTCACAAATTGAGTAAATGCAAAACCAATAAATGCCTAAGCTCAATATACTAGAAATAATTATCGGTCAAGGGTATATGAATAAAGTAATCATTATAACAATGAAATTCTCCCGCGATTCGTTGGGGAGGTTTCTTAAAACCGAAGTAAACAAGGGTTTATTAATATTTCTAAATCCTGCCTTGAGATAGCGAGAAAGGATCACTAAAAATTTTATTGGCTGCGGCTTTTTCAATACCAAGTGTCTGTGAAATCATCGGTATATTCCTACCATAAAATTTAAAAAAAAGACATATTCCTTTGGAACATTTTAGCAGGTGAACATGCTATGTTGTGAAATATTATTTGCGGACAATTCTGCTTAGAAGAATATTAAAATTTTGCAAGAAAGAAAATTAACACTTTTAGGCCTCCTTGTTTTCCCCTGAAGGCGATTTCTCAGTCTTCAGCGGCGGAACATCTATTGATATTTTAATCTTCGCTTGGGGTATTTTAGAATTTTTGTTCTAAGTTTATTATAATAACGTCAAGAATAATGTTAACGAACCATTTCAAATCAAATATAGCTATGGCGACGTAATTCTTAAGAAATAATTTAGCGCTTCGTTTTATTTTTTGAAATCTATACTTTATGGGATGAAAGAGATCAACAGGAAATGTGAGAATCAATTTAGCTCAAGTGAAAAAAATTGCATTTTATTTAGTCTGTAGATATGTGTCCAAAATGTAAGTATTCCCCATGAAAAATAATATATACATCAAGCAGGATTGTGTTCATTTTTTTTTTCACCTTTTGCTCCTTGAACATTGCTCCTAATGCCTTTACTTCATGCCCCTTGTGTTGCCCCCTTTCGATGCACACATAACATACTGGGATGCGACAAACCACACAGTACATACTGTTATGTTCCTCCAGATGATCCTTGCATTTAACCAATGAAGATTTCACCGACGAGGCTTTCGAACTCGCCGGGTGAATCAGATTATGTTTCGCTAGCGGACCGCGACTAGGATGACACGTTTTACAGCATTCCTCGCAATAAGAAACCTCGCATTGCTCACACATAACAGTCGCCGGGGCTGGCTGGCTGCCCTCACACAATTGACAGTAAACATTTCCATTAGATTTGGCGTAATGACGATTTACAATATTCTCCAAAAGCTTATTTCGTGGAAATCCGTTGACGCCCCGGCCGTCGAGAGGAAAAATCTTCCTACAAATAGGGCACTTGAGGCATGGGAAGTTGCCTATGGCTTGGTAAAGATGGTTGACTTCATAGACACTAACATAGCCCGAATCGTCGGAAAATGGGTCCGCGACAGGTTCTTTTTCACCGCTTGATACTTGATAATCAGCGCCTGACGTTGTCGTTATTGCTTTAGTACAACTCATACATATACTATGTGAGCATGGCAGCACTACCGGGCAATTGTAAGGTTTATTACAAACCGGGCACTGAAGTTCTTCCTCCATCCCTGCTAAAAAGGTTCTTTTCTCCGAACGTTCGATCGCGCAAGATTCGAATCCTTTGTTTTGCCTCCACCGCGCCAATAATTAGCGCCAAATTAGCACGTGTCTTTGGGTGTTTTATGATTGGCTTATCCCACAAATGCCGGTCTATGATTGGTTCAATAGGATAAGCGTGTGTATATTCAAGTCAATGCCTTTGTACGGCACTTATGAAAATTCCCTTAGATGTTTACTCGAAATTAACAAAAATACATTGAATTAGTAAACAAATCTTGATAATGGAGTAATCGTTTTACAATCAAACCTACATGTCTATCTTTTTACCTCGAGATGAATTCGCCAAGTGCGAGCGCCAGGACCATCAATCAAAATAGCGTGAATCAAAGATAATACAGACCGTGACTTTATTTCAATATGCCGTCCATTTATATGGCCTCGATGTAGCGACTTCGAGACACGCGTAGCGGGGGGTGAATTGATTCAAGTACAAAACAACCCGAAGTGACACGTGCCTCCTATTGTTTCACTAAGTGCTCCGATTTCATGTCCTTTGAAAATCTCTCAATCGTACTTAAATGTTGGCGTTAATTCTATTACGTACAAAAATACTTTGCGTCTTACTTCACGCCAGTTTGCGAGCCAACACGTTTGGGTCTAATATGTGAGAATTTGAGCAAATAGAGGCGCTTGTATGATTTCTTTTAAAATGTTTCGCGAATGCTCATGGTGGTTTTATTATTGATACACGTGCTCTGAAGTCTTTATGTTACAGCATGTTTGATTTATTACATTTTGTACATTCGTGACGTCACGCCGTGAACTGTGTTAACTTACCTTATTAACTTTGTTTTTGCGATGTCAAATTTTCGCGATTTTGAGATGGCGATATTTCGCGACATTTTGTTTTCGCGACGCTTTTTTCGTAAAAACACAGGTCACTTTATTTTCGCGATTTTGGTACAATAAAATCAAGTAAAAACAATTGGAATCAATTTGTGCTTTCATTATCAAAACAGTAACAGCAACATGCGTGGGCTAAATCAAGTTCCACAGAAATCTATGAATAACCTGCTAGACGGCTCTCCGGAGATTCGGGATTCCTTTCCCTCGCCACAGGAATCCCAAATCTCCGGAGAGCCGGCTAGCAGGCTATCTATGCATACAGTTCAGCATTGTCCAACTCAACGGTACAATATGAACAAAATAGACTAGAAGTTCTCATGGAGTGCTCGAGCTCATAGATTGGCTGGTCATTCAATTGCAAGGGTTAAATCTATATTCTTTTAGATTTGTGTTGGGCAGTTTGCACATTTTCCATAAGCCAGATTTATGTAAGACCCCATTTTCTTTGCAGCCACTGTCTTGGCTGATCATTAACCCTTTGTTTCAAGGTTTCTCTGTTTGTTTTATAAGAGAAGTAGAACAAAAACAAATTGTTTGTAGTCTTTATTTTATTAAACAAAAGAAATTATTTTATTAAAGGCATTGTATGTCAAGAAAAGGAAAGGTGAAGTCTGATAACCATAACAAACAATCTGATTAGCTGTGGAGGGGATGTGCAGTCATAGATATTATGGAAAGTAAGTATATTTAAAAAAAGACTGCTTTTCGGTGGTTGAGTGGGAGGGGCACAACCCGTGTGTCCACCCCGAGCTGCATGCCTGTACATACACAGTAAGCTATTTGGGTCTAAGTGGTGGCCATGATAATAGCTACTGAAAAGATTACTGCTCATGTATTAACATATAGTGAACTATACAGAATTTATGATTTCCTGCTTCTCCCTAACAATAGCTTCTGCATGTAAGTACACTGCAGTATTCACTGAAGCCCACTGATTTCTAAAGAATCTCTGTGTCTCCTCTGTGGCTGTGATGTAGCAATCAACTTTTGTTTTATTTCTTGGGCAATAATTTGAAATCATAGTTAAAGTTCTGGACTGGACATTGCTGTGGAAAAATAGACTCAAAATATAAAATACTGCAAACCCAGTATCAAAAAAAAAAAATATGTCTGATATAGAAGTGCCGAGAAGCGGGGCAGTGAAATGACATTATTCGGATTGATTTTTACATTTCCCTTTCTACACAAGTCTCATCAAATAACACAGAGATCTACTGAATGCTTATTATTTACCCGTCATTCTAAGAATTTGGTTGGTTTGTCTTCCCTTTATAAAGTTATTTCGCTCAGTTGTATTTATAAACAAAGCCTTACAGTAAAATCCTCAGGCAATGGGATTTGGGATGTTTGAATATCTTTCGCTTTGCCCTTAGGTGAGGGGCTAGTTTGATTATCCGAGTTCTTTTATTATCAAATGACAAACTTCGAAAGCCATGATAAGCAAACCCCGTAAAACATCCGATCATAAGTCGTCATAATTACCAAATAATTCTTTGATATCTCCATCGTATTCGCGGTATAAATCGAGGCGCTTTCAACCATTATCGGAAACACAAGGCAAGTGCTTCCCTGCTAGCAGAGGCCTCTTTTCTCTGTATTTCGCTGGGCTGGAGTTCGCGAGGAAAAGCTCGCTCGCTGCGCTCGCTCGAGTAACAAGGGGTAGCCAAAGGTTTTGTGTGCTTACTTAACTTTCGCATCACCTTAATTTTCGCTTTACCATTGGCCCTAAAAGCAATAAGAGTAACGGTCCTGTATGTATTCGGATGAGGAGCGTGTAAGGGTTGGATTTTTTTCAACAACACATTTAAATACAAAATGTGTTCATATTTCGCCGCGCTTGCCAAGCATCATACAAATTCCACCTTAACCAGGGTTTATTCCGAACGCAGTAATGCATTGGTAAGATTAGAAAACTTCAATTGCGGTGTCCCAATATCCCAACCCTTCGTAATGAACCTTAGAAGAATTGACGGGAGACTCCTGTCCATTTACAGGCCCGTACCCAGGATTTTTATGTTTTTTTTTTTTTTTTTTTTTTTTTTGGGAAGGGGGTGCTACATCCGAAAAAGTGGAGCTTATTTTCCGAGGGGAGGGGGGGGGGGGAGTAAGTGGGTGAGTTTTCTGATAAAAATCTGATCACCAGGAAAGAACAAAAGGGATTTGGGGCGTTTATACTGGGATTTCGCTGCTAAAAAGTTGGACTTACACGTTTATGACATACCAGGGTGATCTAGAATGCCTCTTTTTTATCTCTTCGCTTATTCCTCATAGTGTTGTCTACAAGAGCACGTCTATTGCGGGCCATTTGTGTTCTCTGGGCGGGGTGGGGGGGGGATGCGTTCGTGCACCCCGCCTTGGGTACGGTCACTTCTGCCAAAATCTATTGGATTCACCACGGGCTATAGGATAGTTTCGAGAAATGATGTGCGCTTTGTAACCGACGTTAGCCTGTTAAATGAGTAACTCGGCCCCCAGCGGGCAAAAATACCTTATAGCCTTCTTATAAAATTTATGTGGCTTAAGGCAAATGCTGTCACTCCTTTATGATTATTTTTAGGGGGGTGGCACTCTTCTAAAATTTAAATCTTCTGCGCTTCTATATACTTAGGACTGTTAGTGCTTTGGGTTCTGCTCTTATCTAATGAAACAAAAATAAACGACGGAACTCTCATAGTTGTTTTGTTGGTGTCAGTCAAAAATGTGTTTACCGCCGTCAATTGGCTAATTACTTTGGTACGGCAGTAAGAGCGCACTACTACCCATAATACACCGCGAAACAAGACTCACGATCGTACCTGACATGCTTGAGCTACCTGTGCTCCTCCGCTTATACTAGGCCATCTCAAACCCGTGTTGTAATGATGGCGATTTATAATGCTTTCTGCAAAGTTTACAGAAAAGACTGTATTTAGCCAATAGCTGAGATGCAGCAGGAAGAACCGTCAGTGGCCGTCATCGGAGCAGGATTAATGGGAACTTGCATAGCAGGTAAGCTTACAAATATTAATATAATATTAATATATAAAATTATAATATAGAACCATTTTGTGAAAGGGGCAAGCTTTAGGTGACCCTTGGCAGAGAGGATGATGACATTTCCTTAACCCCCCTGTACAAGAGGAGAGGGCCGAGGGCCCGGGGGGATATGAAATTGTTGTACTCGCGGAATAGAGATCGCTATGTACAGTTACAGCTACAACTGTAGTCTCTTATGTGAACACTGGACTTCTTTTCACTTTCAAGTAGTGAAATTTTTTCCAACTATCTCTTGTGTTTTGGAACTTTGCTTTGGTTTTCTCTACACTCTATGTTTCATTTTAATTTCTCCCTCTTCCCATAGATTTTAAAGCTGTTTTCCTCTCATCACTCAGATTTTCAAGCTGTTCCCCCCTTATCCCTTAGATTTGGAGGCTGTTTTCATCCCTTCCATTAGATTCTAAGTGTTTATATCCATCCCTCTGATTTTCTTATCCTTTAGTCAACCACACTGACCTTTTCATTTTCAATGGGAATTCACCCATTAACTTTAAACCCTATGTTTATTTATGTGTATCTAGGGGAACTGGCATATCATGGAGCCAGAGTCAATTTATATGACAGAAGTGCCCAGGCCATGGAAAAATCAAAGGAAATGCTGATCCAGCAAAAGGAGCAATTGAAGAGGGAAGAAGTCATGGCCACCTCAGATTTTATTGTAAGTACATTAATACAAGCAAAAATACAATAGTATTTTGAAGAACCAGGCGTGAATAAATCATTTATAGATAAAAAGACTTAAAAGAAGGTCTCCACATCGATCCACAGATAAAAAATAAGGTTTTTCTTAAGGACTTTTGTGCATGTTTGTTTGTATTAGGTGAATGAAAGACCATTGTGTGCCGACTACATGAAGTAAATTAAAACTCACATAAATATTGCTTTCAACAAAAGCCACATCTTGCAACGGTAGTAAAAGGGTTGTTCAAGTGCATAACTCAGTGTGCTTTAGTTATTCCACCATCTTCTCGGCCAAACCGGCTGCCTAAAATGTGTCTGTAAATATCACTCATGTGAACATGGATTTCGTGGTGAAATACACGTTTGGTTGTCAAATGAATATGGATTTTTTGGGTGATGTTTACCTGAAACAAGATTTATATTGTCAGAGTCATCTAGTCATGTGTCGGGACTGCAAATGTTTAGAGTGTGATGGAAGGTCAACAGTTTGGTTGTTCTGAGCAAGGCTGTGCTATGTTAATGTTGTATTCCTTTTAGTAGCAATTAAAAGTTGTGTATTTGTTTTGGACGGTTTATGGGTTTACCGCCGGGCAAAACCCATAATTATGCTTTAAGAGTTGCAAGTGATTTCTTCTGCTCTCCCTTTGCTGGGCTTCTGGAATTACGCGGAGAAAAACTCAAAATTACGCTAGATTCTTTGCTAAATTACACGCTAAATTACGCGGAAAATCAATCATTACGCACTAAATTACGCTGGATTTTGCAATACATTTTTCTTTAAAAATCAAAATTTTGCGGGATTCTTTACTAAATTACGTGCTAAATTACATGGAATATCAACTGTTATGCCCAAACTACATTTTGTACCGAAGAAAAGCACGAAATAACTTGAAAGGGTTAATTTTTTAACCAAAATATCTTAGGCGAGTTTTCATTGGCTCCTTGCCACCAGCCAATTAAAAAAGATATTTTTTTATTAGTCCTAGGCCTTCGCGGTTTAGCAAAGAATGCCTAGTCATTTTATTTGTTTTCGAAATTCAGTTCGAAATATCGAACTCTTACGAAGAATATCTTTTTTTTACGAGAAATAGAGGTAAGAACCCTAAAAGAACACATCAGCTGTGCACTTAAATGTTTTGTCTTTCAAAATTTAGCCAAATTACGCAGGATTACGCGGAAATTTGTGGATTATGCTGATTACGTGGAGAAAGCCAAATTACGCGCTTCCGCACAAGTGCATAATTCCAGAAGCCCTGCCTTTGTCCATTACCACAATTCCTTGAGGTCGATTTCGTGGACTCCTCGGTATGGTTTCGGGTCTCGGGATCACTTGGGGTAATTTTGGGGATCATTTCGGGTCCTGGGATCGTTTCGGGTCCTGTACAAGCTACCCTCAGAAATGAGACAGACATGTGCATACCTGTCAACTCTCCTGCATTAGGCGGGAGTCTCAAGATTTTGGACCTCTTCTCCCGTTGTCTCTTGTGGAGCACCAAATTTCTCCTAGCAATGTTTATCACTTTCGAAAAAATGTTCTATACCGCAAACACCTGCAAAGGTATACCCACCCACCCCCATCCCCAAAAAATGAATATACCCCACCCCTCCCCCAAAAAATTTCATAAGCCTACTATATATATATACTATTTCTAAAGGACTGGGTGCAGGTACCTTATATGTTACTCAATACTCCTCATATAATTGTTTTCTCTCATAGGGGACTGTTGCATTTTGTGAGAGCTTGGAAGAAGCAGTTGTGAATTCAGGACTAATTTTTGAAGCAACAATTGAAAATCTTGAAGTGAAGAAGTCTGTTTTTAAATGTAAGCATTTATTTCCAGGAAAATAGTTTAGACATTATCACAAATATGAGTACGCAAGTCTACAGTGAATCAGAAACAGCTGCTTGAAACAATTACAACCAGCATCACAGTATTTCCAGTATCCAAGGAAATTTGAATGTACCTATGATGTATTTGAAATGTTTGCAGGTACGGTCAACTCCTGCCACCTGACAACTGACAACAGTCAGTTTTTTTTACAGAAAACTATAACAATAACAGAAACCATTGAAATACTGAAAGCAACTTCTACTGTTAACGTCAGGCTCAGAACATTAGCCAAGTTGGACATATAATGTACGAAAGATTCTCTAAATTTTGGTTTTTCAGTTATGTATGCAAACTGCTGATGACCCAATTCATATCATTCTGTTACAGTAATTCAGAGTTTTCTTCATTATGCCATACTGACTACCTAGGAAGTAATGCTACCCCCCAATGCCGCAGCTACTTTTTGCATAAATCATTCATGACTTTAATGTAGTGATGCTTATTATTTCTGTCTGTCATCTTCTTATTTTTGCATATTTGCAGCTATTTCTCAGTTCTGTCGTACCAATGCAGTTATAGCAACAAACACTCTTGCGCTAGATACCAGTGTTGTTGCTGAACATGTCACAAATCCAGAGGTATGGATAGCATGGGTAGTTTTCTGAAGGATTATTTTCAGGGGGTTTTTGAGTGGCATATATGTAGGCAGATCTCTTCCCCTATTATCAGAGATATGAAGAAATATAAGGAAATTCAGAAAAAACAATAAATACAACTCCTCCCCCCTTTTCTTGAAATACTTCCTCCTTCCCCCATTTGTTGGGACTCCAGGATCTTCCCCTGATAAACAAGGCAACATTCAATTAATTTTTTTGTGTGTGTAAGTGAAAGACCCAGGAGAAGTTGGGCCCCCCCACCTATTTTCCTAACAGGAAGTAGTATTTTCACAGCCCCCTTGCCTGCCTCGTTCTCTATTTGGTCCTGCAATCATGCCAATCATGTCAATAATAGAAAGAAGAAAAAATAACGCAGCTCCTTATGATATAAAACAAATCTATCTCTATAGGTATCTTACTCTTATTATTTACAGACCTGGAGATGTCTGCTTCAGGAAGTTGTAGTTGTTGTGTGGGAAATGATCGGCGTTTTACACACCAATGCACAAAAACATGTCATGTGTATCGTTTGACCTTCCAGCGTTGTCTTGGGATAAGGTTTCTGTACCCTGTGTACAGTATACCAGAAGTAGAGATTACATTAGGCAGTCAAACATCTCCAGAAACCATACAGAAAGGTGTGTTGCATTTACTTCTTCACCTCGATTTTCATTCATGCACTCCCTCTCAAATCCAAGCCCAAAAATCGTGCCCCCCCTAGACCGGACGTCCAAAAATTTGAAACTCCCCCTCCCACCACCTCCGCATTTTTATATCCAATAATTATATTTCTTTAAAACCACAGAGACTTGATATACATACTGAGTGTAACTGAATATAATCTTTACTAAAATGTAGATCAGCTAGCATGGCAATTTTGTCCTATTTAATTTAAGTATGAATCTTCACTTCGCTAGTTTAAGAGTGGCACAGAGATAAACAACAAATTCCAGTGTCGCTAGAAAACGACTACGTTGTCGACGATGTTAACTAAGACATTTGAGTGTAGGTTTCGCAACATTTTAAAGTATTGTTTTGTTCAACTGATTAGAACGGGCAACTTTGTCTGTCAACCATGAGAGGGATTCTCAAAATTTATATAAAGACAAGATTGGTACCTGAACAATTTGGAACTAGATATACAACAGTACGAAACATTGTGAACTTTATAAATGTTTTTTTTTATTTGAACAATGACTCTCTTGTTCAGTGTTATATTAAATTTGGCACCCCAAAAAATGTGACCCCCCCCCCCATAAATATTAGCCGGCACTCCCCACCCAGTAATATATGACTGCTCCCTTATATTCTTATTGATGAAACAGTGTAACTTGATAGAGGGGGTTATAAATAAAAAAATAAAAAAATGTGAGGGTGGAAACTTCATTCTCCTATTTGTGTATACCATTTCTTTGACCCATGTCTCGAAAATTCTTTTTTGTCTTACTAGTTCAGCAGTTTCTTGAAGGCAAGCAAAAAACATTGTTCTTTCGGTCTGGCAAAAAGCCACTGGTGCTCAGTCACAGTCAAGTAGAGGACAGGAAAAAAGGTAAGGACTGCTTTTTGGACCTAGTATATGTAGTTGGACATGCAATTTGTGCTGTAGTTTTATCATAAGAAATTGCCCAAAAAAGTCCTTAAAAAGTAACTCTATAATTCTACATTGTTTTCCAAGCCCAGAGACAGCAGACAAGAAACTGGATCCAAGAGGGGCGTAGCACCCACGACGTGGTTCCCAACCTTGGCCATGGTGTGGCGTCTAGGCATGCACAGGCATCTCCCATAGCCATGTCATCTGGCAAGACCAGTCAATCTACAGATGCAGGTATATATGGCTCAGCCAGTTCATATGGGCCATCCCTTTGCTTGCTCACATGCTTTTTGTGTCTGTTTGCTTGCTTGCTCGATTTTTTTTATGGCTCTCTCTCTTTCTGCATTACAAACGGGTTAGGTTTTCTGCTATGGGTCTTTTTTATCAAACAAAGTTTTTGTGGAAGAAATAAGATGTGGTCACATCTCAATTCATCAATCTTCGACATCTTTAATCTACCCCCTGGCAGCAAATATTATTTATGTCATTAGTTCCTTGTGCCTTTTACAGAAGAGGAATGCAGCAAGGAGAGTGAGTGTGTGGTGTGTATGGATAACAGACGAGACACCGTCTTGTGCCCGTGCCATCACCTGTGTGTATGTGGACAGTGTGCCGCCGCCCTCCAATTGAACGAGGAACCTTGCCCCATCTGCAGACAAGCCGTAGCCTCTGTTATTCATGTCTATCAACCATAAGAAAGCCATGTCGAGAAACATGTGAGTGAACAACATATTAATGCTACAAAGAGAAAAATCATTAGCATGTATAAAGGCATTTGTATACCTAGCGGTAGACACAGGGAGCGTACATGCCCCTCCCAGCAAATCCTGGCGTTGTCACCAGTTCTCCGGTCGATTACGTAACAATATCCGATGATTTTTTAACGGAAAACGCCCAAATGTTTCGGAATTGTGAAAGAAGTGTTGCTGTTGGAAATTTTTTTGAGGATGCGATTGAAAATTTAGAGCGGATGGCCTGTTTAATATCTCGGATTCTAATAGATAACGGTTTAGGTTTCCGTCGGACCTCCGGAAGTAAACTTGTGACAATGCGGCTATAACCTTTACGCATTTTGTCTGAACTCTGTTGCCAGTTTGGTCGTTATTAGGAGGAGAATTACACAAATGATCAATAACAACATAATATTCAAGGTCGTGATTAATGAACACAAGTTGACACTGCATATTAAAACACATCAGACTAAAAATCCAATATTTTGCTGCTATCTAAGCCTGCTCTTAGCATGTTCTTAAAATTGGGTGAAATCTCAGCATGGACGTTCTTATAAAAAGGGATAAAAAGTGTGTATTTCACTTCAAGGGGGTTATCTAATGATAAACGGTGGGTGAGTTGATAATTACATTCATATCCGTAACCTTCATATTCTATTGGGCTTAGCCTTCAAAACGGCTTTTTATTTTAGAAATAGTGGTTGACATGATTTTTTTAAGTTCTTGTTTCTTTGTTAAAAAAAAAACAAAGCAAGTAAATCTCCTTTTCCAATCGACACCAACTCTTGTTTATCTCTGGACAAGTAACAGATGGTTTCTACCAAGCTAAGTGATAGCATTTCTAATCTGCAATATGATTTTTTGTGTTGAGGACGTAAAACACAAATTCAAAGTTTGCTAAAATTTCATTTGGCATAGGAAAAGCAGCAAATCTTTTAACACACACAAAAAACGACAAATCACTCGACAGCTGCATAACCAGCACAATGTATCCAGGGGAGAACTCAGGAGTTCTTAAAAGGGCTAAAAAAAGGCTTACATCAGCATCCGATTAGGTAGGTTAATAGCTAATGAATAGATAACGATCTCGCATTGCTAGTACTTTTTACTTTAAAAATACACCAGATTTTGGACCTCTTTTCATGGTTTTTATGTTTTTTATCGTGATAGTTCGAAACATCTATATGTTGTGCATGGCAGGTGTACCTAGAAACATCGCTTGCGCACGTCATCGTCTTAAAGATGGACAGATGCCATTTTATATATTTTTCATATATTTTTCTGCTATTTGAGACTCTGAATGTTCTTAAAAAATTGGGGAAATCTTAGGCTGGATGTTCTCATAAAAAGGGTTCTTATGAAAAAAAAAAGACTGTATTTAAAGACAAGGTGGTAAAGGGTATTTTCGTGAAACGAGATTTGGTCATTTTTCACCCTACGACAAACGTGAAATCGTCCATTTCGACGTCCGTGAAACGTGATTTAACAGGCATAAAAAGCCATTTTGCCCGATCCGTAAAACGTGATCCATACCCCCCTTTATCAGCCTGTAAAGAAATCAATTCAAGTCAATGAATTGTCGGGAACCCTTCACGTGTAACGACCACTTGACGTCCCCTGCGGCTTCTGCAGAAAAGAGAGGTTGACAGATACGACATTTTCGCGTCATATTCTTTTGGTACTCTACGGCGGGGAATTATTTATTGTAGCGCACCCCTAGCGGTGCTGTGTTAGTATTTGTGATCTTTCGTGCAGCAATCGTGGTGGCTGGGGCAATTTTGCACTTTTTTAGTCCTTGACCAATGACGATGAAATGCCCTTTTGTTGAAAGAACAATTACAAAGTCTCTGGTATCCACTGCCGGCATCAATGGAATTCTTGTGAATAATTTATTGGCAAGGCAAACAATTGAAATTCTGTATTGGCGATTATTGTGCCGCGCTATCGAAGCTGTGATTGGCTAGTTGTTACTATGTAGCTATTCGCATCAATTCACTCGGATGAATAGAGAGGCTTGATGGTAATTGACAACCACACTACAAAAAGCAAACATTTAAACATTACTTCGGTTTTGAGCCGCTTGGCCTACTCTAATGTAACAAGGCGGGTGTGAAGAACCAAACAGAAACAAAACTTCGAATGGTGTTGCAAAAAGAAAGAAATTGAAGTCAAAGTAACCGGCTCAAGTTCTTACATGCTTCAAAGAGTTTCTAATCCAACCAGACCACTCATTCCAGATAAATCCAAATTAACTACTTTTCGTTTCGCATGGGAGCTTTCTTGTTTGTCTGACTTTTAGAAAGAATGACAGTGACACAGATGCAATTTTGCGCCAGCCAATCACGGACGTCGGCTAAATGAATTTGGCAAAAGACAGACAAAGGCGTCGAGACGATTAGTTGTCGCAGTAATCAAGTACTAACATTGCTAGTTTGCTGGTCAGCCAATACGACTGTGCTTTTCAAGATATCTGGTCTAGTTGCCCGGGGCATTTGGAGTTATGAGCGAATCTGCGTACATGATACAGGGGAGTTATCCCGAGCGAAAACCCCCTAGAATGCCGAAATGCGCGCGTTGCAGGAACCACGGAGTCGTCTCCTGGCTCAAAGGCCACAAGCGATACTGCCGATGGAGAGACTGCAACTGTGCCCAGTGCACTTTGATCGCCGAAAGGCAGCGAGTTATGGCAGCTCAGGTAGCACTACGAAGGCAGCAGACCCAAGAAGAGAGTATGCGAGTACAAGCCGGTCAAATACCTTCGAATTACGTCCCGTCATCGCCACTGCCTCCAGCGAACTTCACCGAGCTCACACCGCCCAAACCATCGCCAGGTATAAGAACAGTTCACTAAAACACTCTAGCGCCCCCTTTCTCATTTTATTACACCACCCACGTTCACTCAATCAATGTTAAATTACTTTGGGCACTCGAGCAAGTTTATAACATGTAGCAAATTAATATGTATTTGTAGTTTCTTTAGTCTGTCATTTGTGGGCGCGATTGTGTCAACAAAAGTTCTTTTCGAGCGTGTGTGCGCAAATGAATCTTAAATAGAAGAAAGGCCCGGGTCAAGTCGGCTGACCTGAATTGTTAAATGAAATACTTCGCCTCTGACGAGTTAAGCATTCCGTGTTACAAACTGGATTGCATATTCATGAGAGAAACATTTTTACGTTACGTAAGCAATATCTTTACTTCTACAAGTGGGTACTTGAAATTTTGAGAAAGTAACTAAAGAGCAAAGCTTTTGTTATTGTCGATACATGCGCAATAATTCGGTGGGAAAATTAGCAGATCGCTTTCATATTTGTGATTGAGTACGCTTGGGTGAATGGACCATTCCAGGACTAATTGAGCAACATGTGATTTTCAATTTAGGTGTTTACTTTGTTGCAGAAATTGAGAATTTAAGTAATCGCAACACCACGGTCAAGGAATCTGATTTTCAAATGAGGATAAAAGACATATCTAGATTATATAATCATTGCTTGGAAGAAAAAAACATATTTCTTATCTGAGCGCAGTTAGCTTTTTTTATATAGCCAAGGCTAGACAGCGTTTTCTTTTTTGCATGTGTTTTTTTAATAACCTTATACTGCATACATAGTATAGTTTCTTACTCTACGTGACATTAAAAAAGATTCTTTACAAAGGAGAATACACACCCTTTGTCTGTGCGATTACTTGGAAGCCTTAAACAACAGTGACATTCAGACTTGGTCACCATTAAACCTGCTTCCTATGAATTGTCAAATAATATGAGAGAGTAAAGTAAAGTAAACAACCTGTGACAGAAGAGAACAGTGGAGCATCCATTAGCAGAGACTCAGGTACTACACGCGCGGAGGCCGGCTGTAGGCAAAAATATTTCTTTTGTGCGCGCGATTGTTTAATGGTTGCAACCGGAGTTGTGATGTCTCGTTTAGTGTTTTGGCACATTGTTGTAGAAAGAACCTGTCTCCTAGCAAATGATAGACTTGTACGACCTGTCTTTGCCACTTTTATGGACTTCCGATGGAATAGATAGACATTTCCACTGTTGCTGACTTCAGCTCTTATATTAAGTTTGAGAGGTTTAGAATGATTTAGCATTTTGCTGGCTTGCTTAGTTTAAAGTTTACACCTTTAATTAGCATTCCACTTCACGAAGAATTAGAAAAGGTTCTTAAAGGTAACAATCTTATTGTGTACTCTCAATTTCAAGAGTGCCATTAAAAAAGCGTTTAATTTTAAGTTCTTAATTGTCGAAGCTTTTTATCATCAATATTAGCTCTTGACTTTATTAGATTCCGATCTATCTTCCTCATATCACTCTATTGGCAAACATTATAAAGGAGCGTTTGTTTAACTCAGCGCGGACGGAATCATTCTCAATGTGCGAGTCTTATATCCAAGCAACCCTGTCTCATTTTTCGAGTTATTGCTAAAAGCGTGAGATGATAAACCGATACATATTTTATTTGCTATTGTACCCTAATTTCCGGAATTTTAGACTATAACGAGATATTGTCATTTATGCACTCGGATGGGAATGTTATAATATTTCCCGTTTTCATCCGAGTGCATAAATGACAATGTCTCGTTAGAGTCTAACATTCTGGAAATTAGGGTACAATAGCAAATAAAATACGGCCCGTACCCAGGATTTGTCTTGGGGGGTGCGAAATCAAAAAAAGTGGGCCTAACATTTCCGTGGGGGGAGGCAGTTCTCTGATAAAAATCGAACGTTTTATAACATGAGTGTACACCAAGATATTGTATTCTTTATTTGAGCTATGCGACATATATTTCAACAGAGTTTTTAGCTTTCCGATATAATCCTAAGATTACTTTACTGCCGTGCAAGTGAAAGTTGTTAATGCCCACTTACAAAGGTAAAACGGAGGGATTACAGTTTTTGTTGTTGTCGTTGTCTTTGGGCCTTCCGATATATGTGCTTAACTGCAAAGCATGCTCTTCTGTACTCAAAACCGTAAAGTTTCGAAATTACGTTCCATGCAACTAGCTTTCAAATTCCTTTTTTGATAGGCCGATATCCACGTGGGCTTTTTATCGATGTTTTTTTTTTCGTTAGTAGACTTTTCAAAAAGGCTTATTTCGGATGGGCGTCTTCAAACTCTTTTCGCTCCCTCGTAAAAGTACACATAGTTCTTTCAAGGTAACTGCCCTATATCCCAGTCTAGTGCTGGGAAAGTACGACCACTTCGTTCTTTGTTTATAAAACTCTACGTGTCTACCCTTCTTAGAGAAATAATCAAGACAGCGGTATAGTACACGTGGTTGATACATTGTCTGTTTTTCACCTGCCGATCTGTTGGGACGATTCTGCGTGTGTTCATTAGTGTCGGGCAATCAATAAGCGGCCCGAAAAATCGGTGCGTTAAAATCCGCCTTATAGAAATATGTTCGCCATGCGCTAAAACATCTGAACTGCTTTTGTTTAGTCGAAATGTTATAGGTCAAAAAAGGCTGGGCTTACTTCTATCAAGCTTGTGACGCGTGCTTGAGACATGAGACATTTCTTTTTGCGTTAAAATTATTTTTGAAGGATAAATTCCTTTCTTTTCTAAGAGTTTTTCGAGGGTGGAGCCTTCCACGTTTTGTTTTTTATTTTTAATATTTAACTCCCTCCCCCATAAAAATTTATGCGTGACTAATATCACTTCTAATGGATCGTTCCTAATCATCTTTCTTTCTTGTAGAAAAAGAGACAGAATTCCGACAAGAAAGCTTCAGTTCTCCTGAGTCAAAGCTAACCGAGGTAAAAATCAAGGTTGAACCTATCTCTGAATGCGATCAAAATAACAACCTAGAAAAAGACCACGAACAACAACCGAACAGAAAACGAAGCTTTAGCGACAGCGAACCCGAGTACAGTCCGAGAGTTTCCGAATCGCACAGCCCCGTGCCTAAGAAAGCCGTCATATCGGAGAGTAATCTCGTAGTGCTGCAGAGAATCTTCCCTCATCAGAGTCGAGCGGTACTGGAGCTAAGCCTGAGAGCGTCAGGAAATGATCTAGTCAAAGCCATAGAATCACTTACCCCAGATGAGAACAACAACCTCCGTCCCTTCCCCTGTCTGTTCCCAGCGCGAGGTCATGGCGCACCTCTGAGCGTCCATCCTTTGCCACCGAGTGATACCGAAGGTGCGAAGTCAGCATTTTCCACCATTGCCAAGTCAGGGACATTTATTCACCCTCGAGTCATGAAACCAAAGGAACATTATATCAAGAGTCCTACGTCTAAGAGCCCCCCATCAAAGAGTGCCTTTCACCCTCACCCTAGTTACGCTGCCCATCCAATAGCTAGTCCAACAATGAAGGAACATTTCCACTTCCCGTCTGTACCCTCTCACGGGTACGTTTATAACAGGTCAGCTACAGCTGCTCTCCTGTCGCTTAGCAACGCACAGCAACGAGGCGGTGCACCGCCGGTTGAACCCGCGATCTGTGTTGAGTGCGGATTCGTGGCGAGACCTGAAGATAAATTCTGTAGTGAATGTGGAAAGCGGATGAGCTGATTGGACATGTCCAGCGTCACGTGATGAGTAGATGCCGAGACAGAAACATTGTTTTTACTGTTGGTGAATTATTGTGGTTGATTTATGTATTATTGTATGATATATTTTGTTATCTCTGTAAAAAGAGTGCTTACACTTTGTCCCTAATAGTTCTTAGTTCTAAGGCATTATTTTTGTATTTGTCTTTTCTTAAACTGTTTGTTAAAGTTCTTAAAACTTTTCACTTTTATCAATCTAGCCAAAACAAAGCATAGATAAACTTTCAAATTCTGAAAGGGGAATTGAATTTGATTGAAATTTGAATTTTCTACAGATCTTTGAAATTTTTCCTGGCCGCGCGAAAGGAGATTGAATCGAGTGAATATTTCCAAGTTTTGGCGGGAAAATCTGAAACAACGCTTTTTTCTTAAATCCTTTAAAATCCAGAGACGGCAATACCACAAAATATTGGCGAATTGTTTTCTATTGCACTGCTTCCCACAATGAAGCGAAGTATAATTTAAAGTCTAAATTTTTATACGAAAAAAGAAAATATCGTTTTGTTGTAGGTTTCAAAAACAGCGCGCGTTCGTGAGAATGTCGCCATCCTTGATTGCGAATGCAGCGCGAGCAAAAACAATTCAAAGACTAAAAAATATCTGCTTAATTTTGCAGATTTGTTTCCTGAAGTTAAATAATCATTTGACTACAAGGTTGAGATATAAAGATGACGGTAAAAGTTGTAACCACACAACATTCTTTAGCAATAACTAAGTCTCAAAAGACATGAAGACGGGAACCGGTTTAGCGCGCGCATATGTTTTCTCGTGTAATTTGGTTGACATCTCGATCTACGTCACATGACTGGACCCAGGCCTTCCAGTTCACGGCCTTTTTTCCGAAGGTTGACCAAAATACCTCAATATTACAGATTCGAGTTATTCGCGCGAACGCGTGTTTTATAGGGTCCATACGAACCACATACCATTTGGAAGATGAAAATATAAAGAATTAACAAAGTCTATCAACTCTGAAAGGTTATATGGACTTTAACTGAGTGTTAGTGCCTAAATAGATACTACTGTAAGTAACTATTTAGCGGTGCAACCTGGACTACGTTCACCAGGTTGCTTTTCGCGGATCAAGAAAAATTTAGGAGAAATTCGTCTATCATAACCACCTCTGCATGCCTCCCACAATATCTCCCCCCCCCCCTCAGGATATTTGATGAACCCTCTCTAACAGCCACCTACACTTGTGGGTGCGTAGGGTGCGCGCGCAACCCCCTTGGCAGACAAAAAGTAGCCTTCGTAGCAAGTGTTTTGAGCACAAAGAAACCCAGAAACCGACGAGAAGTTTGATGAGCAAGATTTTAACCGCGCGAAAAATGGGACGAGCGTAACGCGCGGCCAAAATGAGGCATATCGAACTTCTCGCCGCTTTCCTCTGTTTCTCTGGGTTTCCTTTCGCTCAAAACACACGGGAACGCTTGCTACGCAGGCTACCAAAAACGTTGGTCATTTCTTTTTATAGCCAAATTCGTTGTTGGCGACCTCTCGTTTCATACGGTAACTATCATAGTTACAATGACGAATGAAGCTTTGCTTTACCTCCATGACAATAGGAAGTTTATATGCAAATTCGAATATTTGGGGTAGGGAATTTTGTTTGTCAGAAAGTATTTACAAGAGAATTAAACGGGACGGAGGAAATGTCAAATAAAATTATAAGAGAATCAAACAGGACCTGAGGAATCGCAGAAATTTCAAGGTAGGTTAAACTCTTCCACTTTTCTTTTGTAGTTTTATTTATTTATTATTAATCTTTGTCTTATTCTAGCCGGGTAAGTCAGTCTTTGCCTCACCATGATAAACTTACCCTTGGAAAGAATTTTAAGAGAAAAAACGATATTTTCCATCAGAATTTTACATTTTCCGGCTCGGGTTTATCCATCTTCATTCTCATTTTCCCTAACGGGAATATTCGGAGAAATGCGGAAATTTTTAGCTTGGTTAACTTCCCAAGAAATCACCTTAAAACTGTTACACCAAGAGATCATGGAGTCATCTTTTTCATCACCTTTAGTTCCAACATCACTGCCACCTTCATTGGTAGCAACAGAGGTAGCATCATCAGCATCAATTGGATCACCGACATCCTTGCAATCTTTTCGTGCGACGGCAATAGCTGCAGCGATATTGACTGGTATTTCTTGGCCCCTGACAATCCTCGTCAATTCTCTGATCATCATCTCCCTCTCCAGAGAGCATGCCCTTAACAGACGCCAAACCTCGAGTATTGTCCGCTATTGTGCCACCATTTGTGACATCCTCAGCGCAGTCATAGTGCAGCCGCTCTTCATCATCACTACCCAAGCTCGACTTGCGCGAAACGCGGGCTCAGATTGTCTTCCGAAGAGTGCGGACAGTACGAGATGCCTTCAAGAGAAAGTGCTCTATGCGCTGCATACAGGATTCCTTATATTTTCGCTACTGCAACTCGTGATGATTCACGCGGCCAGGTTCATCACCATCAAACACACGTTCCGCTTTACTAGAATAGTCACTCAGCATCGGATTCTCGTCGCTACAGCCCACATCTGCATCGTGTCTGTACTGGTGGCGGTCTTGAGCTTAACCTCCATGTGGAGGTTATATCTTATCGTTTATCATCCTCCTTTCCCTTCAAATCACTACATACTATAACTTTTCACTGTGCTTGATCACCCGAAGACATCAGATACGTATAGCCACTGAACAGACAATCGTAAGGGATCGACCAAGACTGCAAAGGCGCTTCAAGAAAACGTTTTATTTCTTCGTTGTGATGACAGTGACCCTGTTTTTGCTCTTTCTGCCGCTGGCACACCCCAGCGCAATGCAAAATAAGTTATCTAATCTATCGCCTATCGCTGTGACGTTGTCAATGATTAGCTCTTCAATCGTACCTTTATTGTGCTGTTGTAAGAGCACAGCGTTTAGGGAATCCTTCAAACGGGTCATGGGTCTCATGATGTGTTCTAAAACTAATGGGAACAGTGCACATGTCTAATCTAAGACACCGGTCGTTTTGTCTATTTTCTGCCGCCGATTCACAGCAAACCTGGGATACAATTGTCTCAAATAAGGCTGCACTCGGCCGAGAATTGATAAATCGTAATAATGATGACTGTAAAGATCGACCCTCGATGGATAGAAAAGACCACAAATATAACAGGAACAAAATCTGTATATTCTCAGTCAATCATACAACATGGCTGCTCCGGTCTTTCTACCCCGACCATCATGCCTTGCGGTCCTACATACCTATAAGAATCACTTCCGGTCTAAAACAACTTCCGGTTTAGAACACTACGATGACGACGACAACGATGCCTTATTCGACAATCTTTGCATTCACAAGGCTCTTTTGGCCAGCAAGTATTGATGCGAAATTAGTTTGTAATAAACTAAATATTGAAATGGCTTTCATTCTTTGACTTTTATTTGACAAAATGTACGATGCTTTTAATACTTTTATTGTATTTCTATTTCATATATGTTTCTCTTATTAACCTAGCAATGCACTATAGCCTCCTCCGCAGGCATCTCAAAGACCAGAAAAAGAAAAAGAAAGGATTGGGTTTCAGAAAAAAGAAAAAAAAAGGATTGGGTTTCAAAAAAAAGAAAAAGAAAGGATTGGGTTTCAGAAAAAGAAAAAAAAGGATTGGGTTTCCTGTGGCAAAAAAACGGAAGTGACAAACCGGAAGCGCTGCATTTTTTCTCTACCTCTCCTTAGTCTCCCTCCTCCGCAATTTCGCCACAGGTAACCCATTCTTTCATCCTCTTAGTCTCCCTCCTCCTCCGCAATTTCGCCACAGGTAACCCATTCTTTCCGTCCTTTTCATTATGAGTTGCCTGCGGAGGAGGCTAAATGCACTAGATAGACTCTAGCAACGCCGTACACTAAACAGAACCTATGCAACGCGGTGCTCTTAATAGTCCCTTACAACGCTAGACACAAGACAACGCCATTCCTTTGGCAAGGAGCGGACTGGAGACGAGTCCCTCATCTTTTGGCACTTGGATTCGCCGCCACAGAAAGCCCAAATTTGTTGAAATGGTATGTTTAACGCCTCTGTGAGGACAGCTTATTTTCGCTGACGCTTCGAGCGTTAGCCATTCATTGGAGAAAAGGGCTAATGCTCTGACAAAGGACTGATGCTTGAGTACTGTTTTTTCTCAGAAGCGTGAAACATTCCATTTTCGCCTTGTGTTGATTTTCTTCCCTAACCGTAGTTAGCCCCGCCTGTAGAGGAGGCTAGCCAGAGCTAACCTCGACCTGCATAAAAAGTGTCCCGTCAACCACATAGTTCTCAGTCCAAAGCTTCTCGTGAGATACAAACGTAGCAGACCCTCTGCCGTTATTGCTAACAGTCTTTGGTCGGTGGAAGTTCTCCAGGCTAGGGTTAGGGATGATTGTCTGTTCCACATTGCGTCTTTGCAGCACGTTCTCCTTCTGGTCAAGTAGTGTTATCTTAATCACCCTCGTGAAGGGCCACGCCAATATTCCGTCATATTCCCCCCGGTTGATTGACACGAAGGCGGAGATGTGAGTGTTCTTCCCACTCATTGTCCCATTAGGGTAAAGAGTCGCGCGTAGTTTGTACCCGTTTTTCTCCGTAAAAAATGGCTCACTGTCCAATCTTACTTTTAAGCCGAGCTTAGCCTGTCTCAGAGAGTCCGCAAAGTCGGGAATTCTCCACACGAATCGCATTTTCAACACTTCGTTAACTCGCCCCAGACCCTGCTGAAGCTCGTGAAATTGTGCCCCAGACTCCCCTCGGACCGTAGTGACCTTGGCCGAGTTTTGACGTACACGTGACTCCAATACGTCCATCTTCTTCGTCAGCTCTTTCATATGCTTTGTCATTTCAAGTTTCTCTTTAAGCAGAATCTGCGATTCTTTGGTCAGCGCCGCTACTTGTTGCTTAGCAGAGCTGAGATTTTCCTTAGTGGCTGTGAGCTCGGTTTGAAGACTGGCGCAGACGTCACGTGACAAGAGGAGCTGATTGCACGTCATGTTGAGGTGTGATTGGATGTTGGTATCCAGGTGTTGATCCATTAGTCTGTTCTGGATCTAAAGGCACAGGATAAAACAAGAAATGAAATAATGTCTAAACGCTATGGAGAATATAGCCACTCTTTGAATGGTTGTACATCTCAAATACATTTCTAATGCTCCAAATATCACGTGACGCAATAAAATATTCCATTCTCGGGAAGAAATGGCTTAAAATTTGAACCGTTCTCCATTCTGCACTACACCTATTTTACTCTCGCTTCGTGAGCGTGTGGAATGAGCTACCTTGATATTTTGAACATCAGAAATGTACTTTTTGGACCATTTTTGTTGGCTGGTTCTCACAACGACAAAACCACACATGCAAGTGAGGATCGTTTGGCAAGAAAATCTTATTCTCTTGCGCCTGGCGTTCCAGTACGAATCAAATGCGCTCTGTGGTTTCGCCCTTACGTCCTAGTGATATCTAAACAGAACTTTACTCAAACTTCCTGAACCTAATGCACTAGTGCACTAGTCATTTGAAACCCCCACCCCCATGGTCCCGGGGAAGTGTGGGGTTAAGGTGGGGGTTTAGAGCACTTTTGAACGAGAATCTGTCCCGAGGGGGTGGGAGAATTGACAGTTTTTGACTCTAAGACTTATCCTCACCGTGGGGGTTTGGGACAAGTGAATAGCGTCATAAATATCATGTTAGTTTCTGGCTTGGACTCTTTTTTTCTGTAGCAAGCAATTCCATGTATCAGCGTGTGGCATGCTGCACGGCGACATGTGCGAAAAAGAATATTAAAAAAATGCCAGATGAAGATGATTTATTTTTCCATCTTTTTTTGTAACTGTTATCTTTATAGTAATTGGTACAAATGTACTCGCTGAAGTGTACTGGCTTTGAAAGATAAAAAAAAAGTTTATTTCAGATTACTTGTTGTCGGGTAGTTGCCTATAGTTTGCATCCACGGGGTAGGGGCATTTAACTGCTGTTTTGTCCCGAGGGGGTGGGGGCTTTTCTCGGTTTTGTACAGGGTCAAAGTCCCCCACCATTCCCCGGGACCATGGGAGTGGGGGATTCAATTGACTAGTGCATAAACTATTTTGACAAGTTGAGTGAACCTCACGTGACACTAAACTGGTTTGATAAGTTTAGTGAACAGTTGCTTTGTTGATACTTGCACACCTTCACAACATCTTCCCTCTTTGCGACGCGTGCGTGATACCGAGGTAAGGCGTCAAAATGGTAATTTTTATCCTCGGTTTCACGCGCGCCTCGCAAAGAATTGTGGGAAGATGTTGGAAAGGTGAAACGTTCCGCCACGTACCTCAACCTCGCACCCAAAGTCGCGGAATGCGCACGGAACCACGGCAAACTGACACTCTTCGCTCTGATGATCACGCAGCTAAAAATGGATGAAACGTGGTTACCATACCGGGGAGAGCTCGTGCCCCCCCGTCCCCCTTGTTATTTGAAAAAAAGGAAAAAGTAGAAAGGACATAGCTGTACCCCCCTTCCACAATTTTCTTAACGTCTTTGTATCGTACCCCCCTCCCCCCTCCCACCCCTAGGAATGCTAAAGTCCTAATGAATACTAAAAGAGACAAACAACTGTAGTACCTCTTGTACTGTTTATTGTAATCCATCTGAATCACGGCCATCTACTCATTATTCCTAAGCATTTTTTTACCTGTTCACGTGTTATTTTTACCTGTTCACGTGTTATTTATAACTGTTAACGTGTTATTATTACCTTCTCACGTGTTATTTGCGTGCCGCAGTCATTCGGGCATAAGACGGGGAACTTGTCACACTGGTTTGAATGATCCTGTAGGTCGACCAAAGAGAATATATAAACAAATTGAGAAATGGATAGTAGAGAAATTTCTTCTCTTGAGCACACTTTCTATGTGAAGATGTCACTGTCACTCGACAACCGTTTGCTTTGATCGCGCATCGCCTATAGAGGGGTGGGTAGGGGAACTTTGGCGCCAGCTGATGGCAGCAGTTAATGGGCAAGTGGCTATCTATGGAGGGGTGGGTAGGAGAACATTGGCGCCAGGGGCAGCAGTTAATGGGCAAGTTGTACTTCTTCGCCAGCTAATGGCAGTAGTTAATGAAAATGTACCTATTAGTCTAGGAGGTACAACCGAAAAAAAAACATGTCGTAGCAAATCTCCTACACATTTGGTCTAGGTGCATAGAATGATAGAACAATGTCTTGGGATCATTTTGGGACCTGTTGCCGCAAGGTACTGTTGGGCCATCATGGCGCAATGGGACCATTTTTGGTACCATGCCTAGGACCCCCAAAATAAAGGGCCACAATAAGGGAATCACCGAAACTCGTTATTTCACTCTGGAAAATGATAATATGGGCTTTATACTTTGTTAACATACTGATTTAGTTATTAGTTATATATTGATTTTATCTTATCAAAACGTTAAACATTTTCCTGTTGCCATGGCAACGGCTATCATGCAAATCTGTCCTTTATAGCTCAAAACTGAGATAATATTTAAAACGGTTAAGTCGAAACTAAAGTGCACGTCATATATATACTTTGGGGTCAACAGCGAAGCCAAAATCTTAAACAGACCACTTGCGGAGTCACAACCGATTATGGCATGGAAACCTGGCAGCGCCTTGCACACAATCTCTACCAACTTCTCAGATATCGAAAGCATGGGCAAATAGGGAGGGAGCTGGAGACCAGGCTGAACGGTGCGAAACACTTCTCGCACCTAGATATGAATGACGGCTACATGCAGCTACAGCTGGCAGAGGAAAGCAGGAAGCTGACCACCTTCTACACGCCAAGAGGGCTCGAGCGATTTTTAAATCTTAAAAGATTCTACACTTTGGGGTCAACAGCGAAGCCAAAATCTTAAATGAGGAAGTTCGAAAGATGATAGCCCAAGAACTGAATGCCATAAGTATTAATGATGACACCCTGATATATGGAAGAAGCCAAGAAGAACACGATCGCGCCCTGAGACATGTCCTGAAGCTATGGAAAGACACCAATCTAACGGATCAGCCTAAAAAAATGTCAGAGTAGATTTAATATGACGGAGGTTACGTTCTTCGGCAAGGTGTTCACGAGCGAAGATATCTCCCCAGACCCGAACTAGGTAGCAGCGCTCAAGGCGGCCGGACACCCAGAGTTGGTCGCAGTAGTGCGTTAATTTCTATTCTTTGCCGGAGCAAACGCCGACTTCATGGAAGAATTTGCTGTGCCTCCCGGCACTAAAGAAAGATGCTGAGTTCCAGTGGACGGCAGAGTGCCAACGGTACTTTGAGCATGCACAGGCCCTACTGTCTGGTGATGCTGTGATGGCTTACTTCGACCCATCGAGGAAGACCCAGCTAAAGACAGATGCCAGTTCTAACGGAATCGCAGTCACCCTTAAGCAATATGACCGCAGCACTAGAAGATGGAGGCCGGTGACCTACCGTTCGAGAGCGCTCACAGACATGGAACAACGAGAGAAGGAAGCAAAGACAGTCGAGTGAGGGATCCTAACCAACCAGATATATTTGTATGGTGTAAAAGACGTATTTGGTGTCGACACGGACCACAAGTCCCAGGATACAGAGAAAGAAAGAATGAGAGTAATGCTACAGGGATTCAACTACCTTATCAACTACACACGCGGCAAGAACGCTGGTTTTGAGTGCAATGAAGCAGACTACAACTCGAGACAATCAGAGCAAACTAAACGAGGCGGTGAATGAGGCAAAAAGGGCTCCGAGTTCAAACCAGATGGACTGGCTGTGGACTGGCTGTGGAGAGACGCGGTACCAGATGCGATAACCCTACAGGAATTACAGGAACGAACGCAGCAGGATGCGGAACTATCACAGCTTAAAGATGCCATATCAAGAGGCTATTTCACGACTGACGAAAAGAAAACACTGTCATTGAACTTTGGGATTGTGTATCTCTTTTTAAAGTATATAAGATGACTGCCTGTTAATCACGTGGAACGGTTTCCATGGCAACCTTTCTTATCTGCTATTTCATTCTTATTCATTTATCCCAGGTGCATATTAAAATGGAGAGCTGTATGCTTAAAGATAACTGAAATTTTTGCCATCAGTGCGATTTCCATTATATGGCGTTTTTTAATCCCTGCCTAAGCTAAATGGGTGGAGGTTAAAATGTTCTTTAAGGGAACACACCACTATGAAACTTTATACGCCTGTTGATATGTAACATTTCCTATTAGACACAATGTATTTTCAGGGTGATTTTTAATTTTTAATTGTGTAATGTTTATTTAATTGATATATAATTGTAAAGTGCCTAGGGCAATTATTGATGAGGCGCTATATAAATGCAGATATTATTATTATTATTATTATTATTATTATTATTATTATTATTATTATTATTATTATTATTATTATTATTATTATTATTATTATTATTATTATTATTATTATTATTATTATTATAGAACATGCACAATTTATAATGTTAACCTTCTCTGCTTCATTGTGGAACGTATTTAGTTATGCGTAGTTAATCGTAGTTACTATACGTAGTACTCAACACTCTTAATACTCATAGTACAAAAAAGATTAATAACATATACAGCGGTTGCCATGGGAACAGGAAAGTGATGTTTTACATTTTAATAAGATGTAAATAACTAAAACAGTATGTTTACGAAGCCCATATCATCATTTTCCAGAATGAAATAACGAGTTTCGGTGATTCTCTTATTGTGGCCCTTTATATTGGGGGTCCTAGGCATGGTACCAAAAATGGTCCCATTACGTCATGATGGCCCAACAGTACCTTGCGACAACAGGTCCCAAAATGATCCCAAGACTAACTACTTACTAACCGAGAGTTAGGTCATGCCGGGAAATATCAAACTGAGGCTTTGGCGTATCGACCGAGGCTTTGCGAGTGCGCTTTATGATTTGATGGAAATATTGCATTTACAAATAAGTAGTACTTATCGTAAAAAGACTTTTCTGGGTCTTTACACCCCCTTGTTATTTATTCATTTGTTTGTTTATCCGATATATCTTAAGCTTTGTATTTCTTGGCTGTCGGTGGCGGCTATTGTTTTTTTTCTTTTCGTTGTCAAAATTTTCCTCTTCAATCTCTTCAATCTCCGATTCAGAGTGCTCGTCCTCTCCCATTATCAAGTTTAAGACCTGTTTGTTTCTTGTCTTTTCTTTTTTTGGTGGTTTTGGTTTTTTGGTCGATTAATTTGTTTTAACAAAACAACACAAAAAAGCTCACAAAATGTCCCGCTCCGTGCCAATCAACCATTTCTGTTTATTCTGGGTGTTAGAATTCGCTACTCGAAAGTTCGCTGTCGCTCATTTGCAGTTTGATGATGGAAAAAATTCAACAAACAGAAGATTGTGATCTTTTTTTTTTCGTAGGGCAATACGGAATTCCGTAATGCCCTCAGAGACGGGCAATACGGGAATGTCACGACTACCAATTAGCCAATCACAGCGCGCGTACTATCGTAGCCATATAATAAATTGTTCTTTCATCATATGCACCTAGACCAAATGTGTAGGAGATGTGCAGCGAAATGCATTTTCTGGGTCAAAATAGCTTCCAGTCTATATAGAGGATTGGGTAGAGGAACAAAAATATCAGTAAAATGGGGTTGCAGAGTGATAAAGGGATGGTCATCGGTACCTTTTGTAAGCAATATGGTGACTCATCGCCGCAATATTCACAGACAATGAGCCGCCAGTCACACTCAACCAGCAGATGCTCATCAACATCCATGCGCGGAAGCTGTGCAGAACACATGGGGTTTGAGCAAGTCACCAGCTTGTAGTCACAGTTCCGTGCATGGGCCTGCAAACAAATAGGCATTTTCTATTGTAAATATCTGCACATCTACATTCTTTTGAGCCTCAATAATTAGTCAATCGTTTACTTACTCACTTATTAACTACCACAACACCAATTCTTAAGAATTAGTTATCACCCGCTTTATATACCCTCAAGAGAGCATATGATAAGAGAGGGACACTTTGGTATTACCCGCGCGCCATGTCGCGTCCGAATCCAGCTATTTTTAGTAACCACCACCCCACCACTGCGCGTGAGCATTTTTACTCACCCTACCCCCGCGCTTTGGCATTTACATCTTGTTGTTTGCCGCTGTTTTGTGACTTGAAACAAAAAAACCCACCCTATTTGCACAAATACCACCGAAAATTTCATTCTAGCATCAAGTATACAGGCACTTGCGGTTTATTAAGGGGTTGTAGTACTTCGAGGATTGCAAGATTTCCAAAACGAGACTTCATTCAAAATCAAGAGCGGAAAACCTCGTGCTTCAATCACCGATTTTGCTCTAACTTGCTGCTTCTTCCTGGTTTCTCAACATTCATTATCTTCCTAATGGTCAAACGAAATCTGTAAGTTAGACATTAGATATAATATTGATTTTTGTGAGTATTCCTGTGAATTGAGAAGGAATCCAAGAAAAATACATTTCATAAAACTATCCTTGTGGCGAGGGAATGCATTTTTGTGAAAGCCAGCAAGCTGAAGTATCTGAGCTTTTGTGAAAGTGAGGAAATAAAGAGGGAGATATTACTGTATTTCTATGATGTTGTTATTATTATATGTTATATTATTGTTATTATACAAGCTGGTGTCGGGATTTGAATCAAACGCAGTATCACTGCCATTTTATCTCTCGTCTCTTTCTAATTTGACTTCGCCGCTCAGACAAACAAAACAGTCAAACTATTCAGGGATTTAGCTTTCTGTGAGTATATTTGCCAATCTTGGTAACTTCAATTAGACCTGCTTTCTTCTTCCGAGTTATTTTACATGATCTCTTTTCATTCCTATCGAGTTGGCAAAACAACAACACGCAACCCGCGGGGGAGTAGGACAAAATAAAAGGAGCAAATCCTCACGCGCAGGGTGGGGTGGTGGTTACTAAAAATAGCCGGATTCGGAATCGACATGGCGCGCGGGTAATACCAAAGTGTCCCTCTCTTATCTTATGCTCTCTTGATACCCTTCAATGTCAGTCATTATCATATGAGATGGCACCCACTTCCATCGACATTTCGGAAACCTATATGCTCGATCACATTTAATAAATGAACCATAAAACCTGTTTGGTGTTTTTCAAGGCTCCCAATTTTAGTCCATATATATACGTTTGCCAATCCCTTTCTTTAATTACTAGCTCACTTGATCCTTTTCCTTAATTACTCGCTCACTTGATCCCTTTCATTAATTACTCACTCACTTGATCCCTTTCCTCATTTACTCAATTACTTTCCTTAATTACTTGCTCACCTGATCCCATTCCATAATTACTCACTCACTCGATCACTTTTCTTAATTAATTGCTCACTCTATCCTTTTCCTTAATAACTCGCTCAGTTGATCCCTTTCCTTAATTAACTGCTCACTCGATCCCTTTCCTTAATTACTTGCTCACTCGATCCCTTTCCTTAATTACTTGCTCGCTCTATCCCTTTCCTTAATTACTCGCCCACTCGATCACTTTCTCCCCTCTCCCTTGCCTTACCATATCCTTTAATACTCACTCCAAGTATTTCTCCCCTCTCCCTTGCCTTACCATATCCCTTAATACTTATTCCAAGAACTTCTCCCCTCTCTCTTGCCTTACCATATCCCCTAATACTCACTCCAAGTACTCCCCCCCTCTTCCTTGCCTTACCATATCCCTTAATACTCACTCCAAGTACTTCTCCCCTCTCCCTTGCCTTACCATATCCCCTAATACTCACTCCAAGTACTTCTCCCCTCTCCCTTGCCTTACCATATCCCCTAATACTCACTCCAAGTACTTCTCCCCTCTCCCTTGCCTTACCATATCCCTTAATACTCACTCCAAGTACTTCTCCCCTCTCCCTTGCCTTACCATATCCCCTAATACTCACTCCAAGTACTCCCCCCTCTCTCTTGCCTTACCATATCCCTTAATACTCACTCCAAGTACTCCCCCCCCTCTCCCTTGCCTTACCATATCTCTTAATACTCACTCTAAGTACTTCTCCCCTCTCTCTTGCCTTACCATATCCCTTAATACTCACTCCAAGTACTTCTCCCCTCTCCCTTGCCTTACCATATCCCTTAATACTTACTCCAAGTAGTTTTCCCCTCTCCCTTGCCTTACCACAACCTTTAATACTCACTCCAAGTACTTCTCCCCTCTCCCTTGCCTTACCATATCCCCTAATACTCACTCCAAGTACTTCTCCCCTCTCCCTTGCCTTACCATATCCCCTAATACTCACTCCAAGTACTTCTCCCCTCTCCCTTGCCTTACCATATCCCCTAATACTCACTCCAAGTACTTCTCCCCTCTCCCTTGCCTTACCATATCCCCTAATACTCACTCCAAGTACTTCTCCCCTCTCCCTTGCCTTACCATATCCCCTAATACTCACTCCAAGTACTTCTCCCCTCTCCGTTGCCTTACCATATCCCTTAATACTTACTCCAAGTACTTCTCCCCTCTCCCTTACCTTACCATATCCCCTAATACTCACTCCAAGTACTTCTCCCATCTCTCTTGCCTTACCATATCCCTTAATACTCACTCCAAGTACTTCTCCCCTCTCCCTTGCCTTACCATATCCCTTAATACTTACTCCAAGTACTTCTCCCCTCTCCCTTGCCTTACCATATCCCCTAATACTCACTCCAAGTACTTCTCCCCTCTCCCTTGCCATACCATATCCCCTAATACTCACTCCAAGTACTCCTCCCCTCTCCCTTGCCTTACCATATCCCTTAATACTTACTCCAAGTACTTCTCCCCTCTCCCTTACCTTACCATATCCCCTAATACTCACTCCAAGTACTTCTCCCATCTCTCTTGCCTTACCATATCCCTTAATACTCACTCCAAGTACTTCTCCCCTCTCCCTTGCCTTACCATATCCCTTAATACTTACTCCAAGTACTTCTCCCCTCTCCCTTGCCTTACCATATCCCCTAATACTCACTCCAAGTACTTCTCCCTTGCCTTACCATATCCCTTAATACTCACTCCAAGTACTTCTCCCATCTCCCTTGCCTTACCATATCCCCTATTACTCACTCCAAGTACTTCTTCCCTCTCCCTTGCCTTACCATATCCCCTAATACTCACTCCAAGTACTTCTCCCTTGCCTTACCATATCCCTTAATACTCACTCCAAGTACTTCTCCCCTCTCCCTTGCCTTACCATATCCCCTAATACTCACTCCAAGTACTTCTTCCATCTCCCTTGCCTTACCATATCCCCTAATACTCACTCCAAGTAGTTCTCCCCTCTCCCTTGCCTTACCATATCCCCTAATACTCACTCCAAGTACTTCTCCCCTCTCCCTTGCCTTACCATATCCCCTAATACTCACTCCAAGTAGTTCTCCCCTCTCCCTTGCCTTACCATATCCCCTAATACTCACTCCAAGTACTTCTCCCCTCTCCCTTGCCTTACCATATCCCCTAATACTCACTCCAAGTACTTCCCCCCTCTCCCTTAACTTTCCACAGCCCTTCATACTCACTTCCAGATCGCGTAGCTCCGCCTCCCACTTGCAGCCTTTGCAAGGGCACTTGACCAGGAAGGAGAGGATGGTGCGCTCCGCGGCCTTGTCCAGGAAGACATCCTGTCATAAAAAAAACGTGCCAAAGATAGTAAGCACTGGCGACATAACTACAACCCACGACATTAAACATAACATCAACATAAGTCATATGGACATAAAGACATATGAGAAAATAGGAATTTCTGGCGGGATTGAGCAGCAACGTAGTTTTGTTATTAGTCGTTAGGAAATAACTAGATCCACGATAAATTCAGATTCGCTAATACAAACTCTTTTTATAGATCTCCTACACTAAAGCCTACGACACATTAGCCAGCGACACATTCGCCTGAGAACTTGATCGCCAGTATCGGACGAATCAGACGTATAGATATAGCTGAATTGGCCACTGGCAGCAGACATTCCTGGCGATTTTCAGACGGCGATTGGAATTTCCTTGTTTGAGCGTACAATGTCGCCAAGTGTGACGCAGGCTTAACCGTGGGCCTGGGCTATTTGCCTCAAACCTGCCATAGCAAGCCTGTCAAAAGGCTTCATCAGCCAATTAGTTATACGCTCGTGTGATATGCTCATTCTTACCTATATCTTTTTTTGTGATAGATTGAAAACATCTATTCCAGGAAAAAGACCATGTTCCATACCATATTACTCCAGTGTGGGCAAACTCACCTTTTTCAAATCCAGAGGCTCCCTATCCATAGGACATTCGGCTCGGGATTTCCTTCCATAGGAAAAACAGGATCAATTTCAGTATTTCGAATAAAAACAACATGTAATGTACAAATTTAGTTATCTCTCTACCCCTACAATGTTTCAAAAATATCTCAAGGAATTCGTTCTACAGTTCTAGGGGTGATTTTGCTTTAGGGGATAAAACACTCTTCATACAATTTTTCAGTCTCTCTTATCTGCATCGCTTTTCTCGATGCACAACGTATAACCAGGACAAACGAGGCAAAACACAAGCAATCCGTAGAATTTAGCGAAATGGCAGTACTGTAAAAATGCTTTCTGATTGGTGGGTTCGAAACAATTTGCTGAAAAGTGATCCAATTTTGCCCCCATCAAGATAATCGTGTTAACACTAAGCGTATCCACGATTTCAAAAAAGGCATCGGATTTAACTTTATTCATTTTCTTTTGTTTGGCATAGAGTATAGTACAGCGCGCGACAAATGAATATTGTTCTGGGTGACAATAATGTAATCTTACAACCCATTTATAAAGACTATAAACAGTGTGCCCCATTAAATGAGCCGTATTTAAAAGAACCACTCAAACTTAGTGTAAACATTTATGGTTATAACATGAAAAACACTCGGTTTGAAGTAGATAAATGCGATCGTTTTTGTCTTGACCCGTCGAGATTGTCTTGACTGAGCGAGTCGGTCCAGACCGTGATACATATTCGAACGATTATGCATAAACAGTCTAAGTCTTAATTATTTATTATTGAACTCACTTTCTGATTTCTACCTTATCTTTTTATCTCACGGCTATTTTATTCAGACAGTTTAATTTTCGCCCAGATGATAATTTATTTTTAAGCGAAATTCGATTAAATTCCCTGGTTTCTACTTTAAATAATGTACTGCAGTATTCAAAACACTCGATATGGTAATAACCGTTAAACTATTAAATATTTGCTCGGAAATGCACTTTTAAACGGTAAAAACATCCTTCTAGAAATCTTGAATTTTATTTCTTTGATTATGACATTTATAAACAAAAGAAGATCATTTGGAATTTCAACTGTGTTTAGCAAAATAATTATTGCTTTGGACCCCGTTTGCTTTACATATAAGAGAGCTGTCAGAATAAATATGAGGATTGAGTCTACTCTAAGCCTACGTACTTGAGTCCAACTAGTGAATGATTTCCTATGCCTAGTGATCTTTTATATACATTTACTTCAAGTACTTATATCCGTGCTGGGATATGCGAAACGAACGTAAACACATCACATAAAACCTACCTCCTGCTCGCTTCATCGAGACACTCTTTGCAAAACCGATGCCCGCACTTTGTCTGCACAGGAACTCGCAAAGGAAGATGACAGATACGGCAAGTGTACTCCTCTGCCACGGCGATCACAAACTCGCTATCATAGCCCGAAGGGACGGGGGAAGGATCCGCCATAGTTCACTCGACGCGAGGTTGTCTTGGCCAGCGAGACGAGTTGAAGGGGAGTTCAAGGTTGGAGAGTGGGGATGAGTTTCCGGTCCGCTGCCGAGTGCGTCGTCTCACGCTAATTATAGATGAGTCATTGAGCAGTTGAGTGAGGAAAACATAATTACTACTCACTCGAAACATTCCACAAGATTGCGGTAAACATGGAAGAAAATCATAAGCGTATTCGCTCGTTTCGGAAATACAGGCAACCCTTGACATATGAGCACCTCATTATGGTTACGCAGGCACCTAGGGACAGAAATACAATCCACGACAAGAACAAAATATAAAGAAAAGTCTATAAAAACAAGAAAACGCTAGAAGTATCTCTTGGCAAGAGATTATATGACCTCGTACTCGGGACTTTTGTGTGTGCTTTCTGGCCCCTACCGCGCTCTCTAGACGTAAATGAGGCTAGGCCCATGTATGTTGTTTTAAAAGAAAAAGTCGAAGCAACGCAGAGTTGCTTTTTCATACAGTTTACGACACAGGCGCGCACCCAGGGTTGGTTTAAGTATTTCATGATAAGAAATGGGCTGTAAAATTTTGGCAGATAAGTTCCGGTTTTCTTAAAGTTTAAATGAGCATCACAATTGCCTGTTCGTGGCATATTAAAGTATGTAAAAAGCAACTTTGCGTTTACTTTTTCATAGTCCGCACTATGTCAAAGGTAGGGGAAATGAGTCAACGGTTGGCTGAGACTACAAAGGCAATGCCGTAGCAGGCCTCAAAATATCAGAGGTGCACGATAAAGAAACATTAAGAAAATATTGGGGACACAGCCAAAGTCATTTCCTTATAATGTTTGTTGGTACGGCCCTGAAAGGTCCGACGCATACCTGATACAGGAATTCCTTTCTACGTTTATTATTATTTTTTTTTTGTGTGTGTGTGCAAATATGTTACTCGCTATTAATTAGGTTATACTAGTTAGAGGTTAGATTACCTCGATATTTGATTGAAGCAGCCCTTTTGTGAGATAATTGTTAATAAATGTGGAGAAGTAACGGGAATCATGGACAAAAATCTACAGTATAAAAATGTGGCGGCGACTTTTATCAAAAGTTATACACCGTATTTTATGTCTAATTTTGATTTCTTTCGATTGCATTGGGGATGAGGAGGGCGTGATGAGGAGGGTTATGCACATGTGTACGAACAAGACAACCCGGAGAATATGTACAGCAAGCTACATAAAGCAGATAATTCTTTATACGAAATTATTCAATTAGTTTATTCAATAAGTTATTTATTTCCAATTCCCGTGCAAAAAAATAGTAATTTCATACAGTATTTTATTAAAATATGCCATATATATTAAAGATGCGTGCGTAGACGTATGTACACTGAACTAATCCCACATACACAAAATACAATACATTAATCCCTAACAAAACATGATCATCCATGCCCAAGCTATAATGATGATTCAACCGAATCACTACAAGCGCATGGACAGTGCAGAAAGCTACATGCACCCACCCTTGCTCTCTGTCAAAGTTATACTTTATGATTTAAAATAGTCTTCAAATAAACTAACTACCATAAAAGTGCTCGATTTTCTAAAATGTCCTCTCCTCGCCGTCGTCCGCGAATGTTTCGGCGTTTAGGCTCCGCGGACTTCTCGGACTGAGGGGACTTCTGGGAGTCAAGTCCACTCCACTCTCGGACAGTTGTCGCCCAATCCCCTTCACGTTCGCTTTCCTCATCTTAATCATTGCGCGAATCCCGCAAATGGCGGCATAGAAGTGTCTCTTTGCTTTCGGCTCGTTTTCTTCTATAGTCAACTCGTTTTCCTTCAAAGCCGGGTGTGATAAAGCCTCCTTTGCGCTAATTCGTGCCTCGGGATCGACAACAATCAATTTATGTACTAAATCGCGCGCGTCATTCGAAACATTATCCCAAAAAGGAGAAGGCATAGTATACTGTCCGCGTAGAATTGACAGCAGCAATTGTTCGTCGCTGTTGCTCCAAAATGGCGGGTATCCCACAAGAAGAAGATAGAAGATCACGCCACAAGCCCAGATGTCCACAGCGCGTCCTATCGGCTCCTCCAATACTGTTTCCGGGGCCAGGAACATAGGCGCGCCACTTGCTCCGCAGGAGATGACGTCAGTGTCGTTAGGAAGAGCCTGCGCTAGTCCGAAGTCGGCAAGCTTGATGGTGACGTTATTTCCGATTCGCTTTAAAAGGAGATTGTCCGGTTTGATATCTCTGTGCACAATTCGGCGGGAGTGAAGGTACTCTAACGCGTTCAGAAGCTGCGAAAAGACAAGTATTTGTAAGCTCAATGCTTAGGAAGGATGCGCTACGCACTCTGTCACACAACACTGTCACACAGCGCTGTCACACAGCGCTGTTACACAACTGTAAGCGTGAAGCCCTTTATATTAACTATTCCAAAAAAAAATTATAGCGTGTCATGATAAAAACAAGTCCGCAGGATTTTACGTGGATATTAACGGATCTATAAATATACCGACTAGATACGCACGCGAAGAGACGTAATTTATTGGTTCGAGTTCCAACATTGTGGAGAAATCCTCTGCCAAAAATACCGCGGTTTTTTTCACAACCAACTATTAGCTCCCCTTAGACCTAACCTGAATCTCTTATGGCCAAATTCGAGTTCAAAACATGGGTCAAGTTTAGAAATTAGGGAACATACACTCAACTATCATGGCTACTGTTGGATTCAAGTGATCTGTGTGACAACCAAAACCGTACACGTGCTGCTTAGAACACGCGCACGCCAAACATGCCAGCGACTGTTATGGACAATGTTATTTATTTGTTTTGTCTTGTTTTAGAAAAAAGGAAAAAGTGTAGGGTAAGAATAAATATCTTATTTTCCTTATGTCTATTTGATAAACTGACAGCGTCACGTCATTTTGATGGTACTTAACCTCGATAACAACTATAAAATTGATATTTCTTAGAAAGATTTGAAGTTGTTGTTGTAGGGACCATCCTAGAATCATTTTTGTTATTGAGTATTTATAATGTAATCCTTTTAAGAGTTGTAGTCTGGGGTTTTACAGTTTTTCTCGACTACGGCTCGCGTGTCGCGTTGCTTTTTCGATGATAATAATAAAGCCCCTTGTCCGAAAAACATCATGTCATCGGGAAGATTAGACCACGAGAGCAGTGCTTTATCAAAGAATGACTACACTATATTGGTTCTGATTTAGCAATACCTGTCTTGTGACGAGCCTTGCTTGCTTTTCGCTGTAATAAGTTTGTTGAATCACTTCGTCAAATAGGCTTCCACCAGCCACGTACTCCATAATCAAGCAAACAGTCTCTCCTTCACGAATCGACGAATACAACGATACGATATTCTCATGTCTTAAATCTTTCCAAACCGCTATTTCTTGCTCGATTTTTTCTTTATCCTCCACGTCCGTTAGCCGTAGTTCCTTAGCGGCGAATTCTAGACCTGTTTTTCTCTCAATGCATCTGAAAACCTTGGCGAAGGAACCCTCGCCGATCAGTTCCAACATATCATAGTTCGTACTCATGTTTTCATCGTCGTGGGCGAGTAGAAATGCTGGCATTACGTCGGGTTGAAAGCTCTGGTAAGGTAATACAGTGGGCATATCGTCAATTAACCCTTGTCTCTGTTGCCTCAATAATCACGCACTACTACGAAGGCCTTTTGAACATACGCTCTCATCCTGCTTGCGCGCGGGGTTATATACACAGAGAGTAGCGTCATTTGAGGGGGAAGTTAAGGCTTGTCAGTGCTAAAAATAATGCATAAAGGGTTGGGATGAAAAACATATCGACCTGTTACGACCCGTGGATCGCATAACTTAGGTGTGGGAGATGGCTATCATTAAGTGCGGGATCGATTAATTACATCAATAAATGTTTGGGTTTATCAGAATAGGTGTGCATTCCGGTATACCTTAATTGACCGCTGAATTAATCCTTAAAGTTATTTTAAATATAAAAAAAACTATATACATTCCACAGTGCGACTTATAGTATTAATTTTGTTATTATAGGCAGCAAAGTGCGACATCGTGATTTAAATGACGTTCGACTCTACAACGGCTGTGAGGAAGAAAAGATTTTGTTTAAACGTTCACTTTTTTCCGCGTCAATTAAGTGACGAGAGGATTGTAGTGAGTTTTCATCGCGTTATAGATAGGTAAATTTGTTTATTAAGTGTACCAAGGTGTGTCAACCGCACAACTCACGTAAATATTCAGCAATATTACTAGAAACAAATATACCAAAGCCACCCATTTGTGCCGGTATTTACGAATGTGCTTGTCTTTTTCTTAGGCTGTACTCAGTAGTTCTAGGCTTGAGACTACTATTTACGGACGCAGTACTGAGCCGCAGGTTATCAATATCTGATAAAAAAAATTGTCTCTACGAATTTCTAATTTCTCTAGGTAGCGGCCTCATAGCCCATATCCAGATATACAGATATATAAAAAGGTTTTTAGATTTTCCTGTTTTTAAGTTGCGAAATGTTTTTCTTTTCCTCACAATTCTATAACGTCCTTCCTAAATAGGTCCTGTCCAAATTTGTCATTTCAAAAGCTTTGTATCAATTAATACGAAACGTATCCAAATTTGGGACTAGTCTACGGTAACCTCATTGTCTGGTTTAACATTTTTTAATCAAATTCAAAAAGGAAATTAGTAATTACTAGCTGAGATAATGACAGTTCTCTCACTGTAGGAATGGGGCGTTGAATACAACGGCGAGGAGCCGCAGGATATCGTATCGGAAATTCGGTCAAACCCTTATCACCAACAATCATAAACAACTCTTCTAGAGACGGCCTTGTAAAACCACAAAGAACGCTGCGTATTCGATTATGGATAGAAACCATAATGTTCAGATGCGCAAAGATTGCATGACGTAATCTTATCTGTGCGCTCTGGTTGGCTATCTATATTTGTACGCAGGCGGGGTTCGGGGAATACCCAGACTGCACCGGGAGTCCCTGCTGAGTAGTGAAAAAATGGATAACTAATTAATGAGGTTGTTATTATAAGCACAATTTGATTCTGCATTTTAGACACTAAAGAAGCAATCAGTTTTTCCGATTTCTGAGCCTCGGCGCGTTCTTGGCATGTTCTTAAAACTTGGTGAAATATCAGGCTGGACGTCCTGATAAAAAAGGTTCCATAAAAAAAGAGTGTACTGTAGTTAAATACAACATGGGCTCATATATCTTATATGTTGTGTTCGGCATTGATTTTTATTGTTATAATGATTGTATTGTTTGTTGTAAATAAAAAAATAAGAACCACTCAAGAACATAAACAGCGTTAATTTGTCGAAAAATACCCCGATTTGTAAGAACCTGATCAGCCTGATTGTGAAATTCTAGGTTCTTATGCGCGGGTATTTACTGTCCTCTGGCAGAGTCAAATACCAGTTTTTGGTGCTTTGTATTTATTCCTATCGTTTACTATCACGATTATTTGGGCCTTGATTGTATTGAATAGAAGATGGAAGCTAGGTAAATAAGAATGGTTTTGTTACAAAAAAAAAACAATCAGTTGTGAGTTTTCCAACTTTGTGTAATACTGCACCAAAGGCACTCCCTAGCTAAACCTCAAAATTAGGCAATTAAAAAAAAATAAGATTAGACTGGCTATATCTTTGTTAACAAGGCCGTTTTACTTTCCGTTTAAGCCTCTCCAAGCAAGCTATCTTATGAGCGTGGGCGCCTTAGTCCTAAAACTATAACCTTGATCTGATTTTACTCGTGGAGGTTTATTTTGAGTCTAAAGAATAAACGTCATTCACCCCTTGACATGTGCGTAAAGCACCAGGTTACAAGGACAGACGCAGAGCAAGGACTCGACTGAGCTAGTCCAGAAGATAGGAGGTGATACCCTTTGTAGGTCACAAGCGAGAAATGATTCAGACAATACTTTTCTTTTCGTGTCTCCTGGTTTGTTTGGCAACATTAGAACACTAATGGAAGTAGTACGACAGGCCATAGCCAATAAGACTCGGACATTCTCTAGCCCCGAAATGACAGTTTAGCAGTTTTTTGTTTATCGATATGATACCGCGTATTAAAGATAAAATACCACTGAATTTTGATAAAGTATATAGTCCTAACAATTACTAGCGGTTGTACACAGCAAAATGTGGGTGAGGAGGAGAAAAATCTAGTACCTATATTTTGTTCGCCGCTGATATTATTCCGTTTGCATAACAAGTTTTAAGGGGATTAATTTAATTTTGATTCATAAAATCAGAAAAAGACAATGACGATGGACACTCACCTATCTATGTCGTAACTTTTGAATCTCCCTCAGGCTGTAAATGTTTGTCTTATGGGAATGCCCCGTTGTAACTGTATGTCAACCGTCCGCTGAACTGCACTTAAAATAACCTCTTAATTCTAAGATCGTGCTATGTCTACCCACCAAGGGGCTGCACGTAGGTGCGGAGCCCAGCAAGGGGAAGCAATAGCAGCGGGGTCTAGGCAAGGCGCTGTTCGTGGGCAAATCGCCTCAATCTATAAGTCAAGGAAACCCCGGTCGCGTATTAGACTGGAGGAATTCTACGCTTCCTAAAACTCCCGATCAATTCTATCTATCATTCATTAAGACTGATTTCAAGCTCTTGCCGTGATCAGTGTACGCGTGGTGAAACGCATTGCTCTTTTTTAGAAACATCTAAATGACAGTGCATCACGTGAACTTGGAGCGGCGCCATCGCCCGCGAAAACTCGCTACTCGAAAAAAGAAACTGCCCAAAATATTCTTATACATCAGAGGAAATAAAACTAACGCTACTTTGGTACAAGAAATATTTTAAATCAACTTTGACCTGACCGAGGAAATGTGTATAAGTAAAATTGTCATCGCGTGTATTGCGTCGCTTGCTATTATTATCAATAGACGCTATTGTGCACGCATCGGTGGGGCGCAACCTCACGTGTTGTTTGCCTGGGGCGCGTCTTGTGATCGCAACTTACCGCAAGAAGGCGCAATGACTGCGGATTCGTTTACTGCCAGTGTGTAATGTGTACTGTGTATTGGCATAACAGCGGGTCGTATGAGATGGAGAGATTCTTATCCACCTGCTAGAGTAGCGTACGTGCGACATTATTGTAATGAACGGAAGCATGCCTTACGCAGTTTCCAGGCCACGTAAACAGAGGAAGGACAAGGAGATAACTTGGAGCTATGACCCCCTCCCCAAATCCGCCGAGTAAAGTCATACGTTCCCTATATTTCAATACTTTAGTTACTTAATGGGTGTGCAAAGTGTTTGCACACAAAATGTATCTTATAACCGTGACCTTATTTCTTTTAGCATAATGCAAGCAACCAAGGGGAGCATCATATGGGGCTTCTGTGGATTGTGAGCGCGAAAGCGAAAATTTAAAAACAAAATAGAAACTTTTTTGCTTGTTTTACGAGTTTGAAGTTTGAAATGCTGGTTAAAAGGGTTAGGAATGCGGTGGTAAGTTTTGTAAACAGCCACGACCCCTCGCTTTCGCGCTCAAATTTACACATAGGATCGCACCATCCATTACGAAAATTTCGTAAATACCATTTTCTTGCATTTTCGTAATGAAGCAACCTCACCCCAACATTATCTCAAGACACAAAAAACGCATAAAAAGATGTATCAAGATGACAGTGGGTCAAAAAACATAGGAAGGGCTGAAAAACAAGAGACCAAATAAGTACCACTATAGGAACCCAAACAGAGGACACAGTAACTGCTTATAATAATTATGTGAACAACAACGGGAAACTCTTTATGATTTAAAGAAATAACACGACGCTAGCGTCTCTTGGAGGCTGGTGGTGTTCTATAGCGTGAGTGTCATGATGTCTTCATCATGTTTAGCATGCTATGAACAGATCGCATCTCGCCTTCTGTCGTCATCATGTTTAGCATGCTATGAACAGATCGCATCTCGCCTTCTGTGAGCCTTGCCTGCTTCAGGCGCACACATACAGGACTACTCTAAGAAACAACGAAAGGTGTCCCAAGGATATAAAGTTGAACCAACAACTCGATCTCTGTTCAAGTCGATTGAAAATGTTATTTTAGCGCCAAAAAGGGACCCAAAGCGCACAGTGTTTGATCACGCTACATTGTGACTCTTAGTTTGTAATTAACAAATGGAGTTGAAATGAGAATTAAAATTGGGAATGTTATTGTCTGCTTCTCAAAACGCAATTTTCGAGGAGAGGGCGCTTCGAGTTTGCAAGGTTCGAAGTAATGAATGTGACCAGGAAAAGAAGACTACTCCGAGTTTAGGGGGAGTTCAAGTTATTGGGGTTTTGTGTTTGAATAATCCCAGATAATCCATGTAAAAAAAAAAAAGAAACTGGGAAACAAACCCAAGATCGAGATGGAAGGTCCTTGGTTCGAGTTAATGACGGGTCGTGTTTAGTTGGCGGGCTCTACAACTGTTTCTTTTGTCTGTTACTCTTACTGATGCATCATGCTAAGTGATGGTTGCGTAGGTGTATACACCTTTGTGCTGTGTTGGGATCGCGGCCATATGGCACGTAAAACAAAAAACAAGCGCTCCAGCAAATCCTGCGATCCCAGAGCTCAAGCAGAGGGGCCGACCTCGTCAACGGCTTGCATTGTGCAAGAGTACATCCCCTGTTGGCAGCTCACAAACTCCCCACAGCGATTATCGTGATTAATGTGTTTCTTTTCCGCTCTCGCAGTTAGCACTCAATGTAATCCCGCGCGCATGCTATGGATACGCCCTGTTCTACTGTAAAGTCATATGAAATGTCCTTTTGGTTAGTAACTTACGCATTGATTGCGGTCAAGTTGTGGTACGGTTGAGGCGGTGAAATTTGACGAATTTTATTCAGACAAATTTAGTTGTCACAATCAATTTCGTCGGAATTACACGTATATGGGTCAGTAAGAAATAAACGCCTCACCTTTCAGTTGTTTTTTTGTTATTGCTCGAGCAAAAGGGAGAGATCCAACATACAGAACATATGGCTGGAAGTAAAAGGAAGGTGGAAGTGTGGGATGTAGCTTACATGCATTTCTTCTTAATTTTCTTTCGAAGGTAGCGGGAAATAGGGATGGGGACTTAATTCACAAAGCTAAGCATGCTGTGACCAGTCAGGGGCGGTCCCCTCCCCCCCCCGCTTTTGAAAGTGGGGGGGGAGGGGGGGCAGCCCCCCTCCCCGTCTTTCTGGGCAGAGGATGAAGAACATTTTGTTAGAATGTCCGGCCTATAAAAATGATCGGGATAATTTACTGGAATTCCTAAAAACGCATGCAGGTATCAATGTTAGACACCATGCCAACAAAGAAAAAATAATTTCGTCAGAATTATGTGATTGAGCCGGAATGAAAACGTGAATCGGCGCTTAGCGAAACATATTTTTGAATGTATATGAAGGCAAGAAATGTGAAGCTTGATGACAACGTACGGTGACGTCACCTAATCATTCGAAATAAGAAAAAAAAATGCAAAAGGCAAAGTAAGAAAAACATATTATTTGTGGATTTACGCCGATGTAAATGTTAAAGGTGCCATGAATAAAATATATATCTATATGAACGTCCCCGCGTTCTTATAAATAGCGCTTAAGGATTTGGAACCACTACCATACCCTACCCACCTGAAACCACTACCCACCCCTCCCCCCTGAAACCACTACCCACCCCTCCCCAACTTTCGCCCCCTTACTTATGGCACCATTCCGCCGCCCCTGCCAATTCATTGATACGCACGAGCACTCCATTTCTCTTTGAGAACCTCTAGTTTATTTAATCAAGAGTTAAAACTGTTGATAAAATTGGAATTCTACATTTTCTGTCTTATTTTGGAACATTGTACACTTATTACTGATATAAATAAGATATTTGCGTTACACCCGATGGAAGGGAAAAGCTTGCAAAGAAACTTAAAAAAAACTCTAGCAAATGTGGTATGGACTTCTTTGCGAGCATGGTCACTAAAATAAACTATGGAATGGAATGGACGTACTCCAAATGGGAGAATCCCGGATCTGAGCTTAACGTTTAGCCAGAGTCAAACTCTCGATAAAACGAAAAATTTTCGATTTTAAAATTACTTTTTAACAATCTTTGAAAACGAATTTCGTTTTTAGAAGCTCTGTCTTACCGAGGCTAATGTGGCTTCTTTTGAAGAAGTTTCTAGAATGGTTGATCACACATCGAACTAAAATAAAGAAATCGTATGCTGAGCGTTGCCCATCGGACCCCTAGCTATTTACATAGATACAATAAAGTGCACGTGCTAAAAATCTGCTGTAAAAAACAGAGAGTAGGATGAATTCTGTACATTCAATTAAAAACGAAACCTTGAAGAAGTTGTGTCACGGTTTTGAATAATTTGAAAGTAAAATAGAAAGGATCAAAAGCGTCAAGTTACACAGAAAGCTAAATTGAAGCCGTTTCAACAGTGCTACAATGTAAAACTGTGAACGCCCAAAACATGTGAAATGTTTATTTGTCTTCTGACATATTGAAGAGATTCCACACTGAGACTTGTTTGTGCCATTCGTCGCGCTTTAAGTAAGTAAGGTATGTTAGTCATATGGAGCGCATGAAACTAGTTTTGCGTTTTTAATTTTGTAGGCTGACAATATATTTCAGACCTTCATACTCAAGTCACGTGCGCAGGTCGAGAAAAAAACTTACGTCGTTTTTGGTGCACGTCAATCAACCGGTTTCCATAGAAATCTTTCAACACTACTGAACTGTTGGCTTTAAGCCCAATCACCACCGAGCACCGTTCACAGACACATTCTATTTTTTCAGGTTCTATTTTTTTCATGCATGTGGTTTGTAAGAGGAGAAATTGTTTAGAAGATTCTACTTGCATTATGCTTCTCGCTACCCATTTCCTTTACGCAACCGTGACACTCCCCCTTTAAGGTGATCACTTGAGTAAAATTCTACAATTGTGTTTCTACAATTCGCGTTGACACTTTTTACAAGTAACTTATACTGGGCTGAAGTTTGCGTTCACTTGGAGGCACTGGTGGGAAAAATCGATTGTTGCTAGGTCTACTGGAGCCACCATCCCGATGTGAACCCGAGTCCTGTCGTTGATGCCGCGAGGCACCTCGGAGCTGCTCGCCGTACGCTCGCCACCTCGCGTCATCGCTTTCGTGAGTAAGGTAGCGAATCCCCATGACTCGCTCCAGGCTCCGTAGGTCAAGCCATGTTTGGTAGCTCTGTGAAGATTAAAACCGAATCTATATTATTATTATTTGGAGGAAAAAAAATACAAGCTCTGCGGGTTTGCTTGGGATATTCATATTGGCTACCGCGATAACGAAATGTTTGGTCAGCAGTATTTCGTGTGCGCACGCAAATATCATCCTGCTATGTTATTTATAATAGACTGTTCACGATTTTACTCGCGCATCAAAAATGCCAAAGACTGGCGGGCCTCAGGTGAAATGCGGACGAAGATGAATTTGACTCCAAAAGTCCGCGAAAGAAGCACTCTGGCAGCATTTTCGTCTGTTAAGTCCACTTCGTGCGCAATTTTTTATCAGCTGTGGCACGCCAGTCTGTGGCACTGGATGCGCGCGCAACATCGTGAAAACGGTCGATACGGACGTACGTATCACGGGCTGAACTCACTTGTAACCATGGATGTATCAAGCATTTATCGCACCCATATCGACTACGCTGCTTCACTTGAAGAAGATTGCTGATCAGGTTTATTGCTGCAAGCAAAGCGATGTGTAGTTTATCATGAAATGCTATTATTTGCAAGTGGCTGCACGATTACTGACGATATCTTGAGTGACAACCTATATGTGCTGTTGATGTTTAAACTGAGTGCTGTACATTAGTAGCAGTTTTCTGTTGTTGATGATGATGATGGATCGGGAAGGGAAAGGCATGGGGATTGCTTAATTTCTTTTGTTGAATCTTGTTGGGATAGGCAAGGGGGAGGGGGAGGGGGATCGACGCTTACCATCTTTGGATATTTCTTGCCAGGGATCCGGTGGGTACATGAAAGCCGCGTTATGGATCTGGTCCTGGATGTCTTCTTCTTCGTTGAAAGGAAATGTCCCACTCAAACTGCAAGGGCGAATAAGATATGCACCAAAATAAAAACATTTAACGGTGCTAGGAAAGAGCATTGGAAGAAAAAAATAGCTCCTGTAGCCCTAGTGTCATGCCTTTAATAACGACAGACCACACCCCATATATCACTATATATATTATATTCTAATGGTACCTTATCTATAGGTCTTACTATAAAAGCGAGTAATGTTGCACGAGCGCCATAAATATAGCCATGCCTATAATACTGACAAATATAGTATACTGTACCTGACATAGATGACCACGCCCACGGACCACATGTCAAGCGAGCGGTTGTATGGCTGGTTGAGTAGCACTTCCGGCGCAAGGTATGCTGGGGTTCCGACTACTGAGCGCCTGAAAGACTTTTCCTCGATGATTCGCGCGAAGCCGAAATCACATAGTTTGACCTGGAACCAAACTTGTACTAAGTCATATGAGTCAGTAGAGGAGTTTTATGGGAGCTAGTTTGACCTGGAACCAAACTTGTACTAAGTCATATGAGTCAGTAGAGGAGTTTTATGGGAGCTAGTTTGTTTTAGTCACCTTTTAGAGATTCAAAAACAAGTCGAGTTGACAGTTGATAGTTGACCAAATGAATTGTAAGCTATGTACGGGAAGGAAGACAAAAGAGCAATTATTAAAATCTTATCATATGTAGCGTATGTGGATGGGTATGTGTGTAATAGCCTCTATTTTTTTAGGAAAAACATTCTGGAAAAAGAATCCAGAATTATAAAAAAATTGATAGTCTAATAAATAAAATTCAAAAATCTTAGTTATTCCAGGGAAATCGAGAATCAAAGACAAATATGGTTTGTAATATAATAATATTTAAAATCAATTTCCTACTTTACAGCTCTAAATGTTTCAATAGAGTTTTGGCGGGAAAGTTCTGGCGGGAAAATCAAACTTTTCACGCACGCGTTACACTCACCGCAGGGTACCCGCACTCGGATGTGATCGGCGCCAAAAGGACATTCTCGGGTTTTAGATCGCAGTGAACGATGTTCTTAGAATGTAGGTATTTCAAGGCGAGTAAGATCTGAAGAAAAGTAAATAAAAATGAACTCTATACTTTTGCACAAACCCTCTTTAGAAATTACTAGCTAAACCACTGTTCGATGGATCCTGGTTTAATTGATTAATTTAGGAGGGTTATTTACTGAGAAAACGCACCAACGCACCAACGCACCAAGCTTGTAAGTAAGGGAAAGACGTGTGCAGCAGCTTTAGAACAAAGGAATTAAATGGAACATAGGGCTTAGCTTGTCGGTCATCGCGCCTGGAATTTATAGTTTTACGCACGCTACAGTGGCCAACAAGTTTACAATTCGAAAACGTAATCCAACTAGCATGTGAAAATCAGTTTTGATGATTTCATAAGTAGGAGGACTCCATCGAAGCTTATTTTGTCACGCTGATTGGCTAGTAAAGCACATGTCAATCAAATGACACGTTTCTTGCATCATTATTGGTCTATTTCACATAAAATCGGTCAAGTTAAGCACGGTAGCGTCGCAACGTAATGACAGCAAAATAGCACCGCATAAAGTAAAGGGTTGTAAAACGTAGGAATAAAGTGACTGTCGTTTACCCGGCTCTGCTCGTCTCGTCCCGCACGACAGGATTTCAAATTCTTGATTTCCAAATTTCCCTAAATAAGAGCTGACTAGTGTAGCAGACTAAGTTTTGTTGTTCGTTATGGGACCATTTATTAACACACCTGTGTAATAAGGAATCGCGTACATCTTTCATCAAGTTTGCCGTTTGGACTCGACAAAATCATCTCCAGCATGTCTCCTCTAAGCTTCTCCATCACCACAAACACCTGGGCAGAAAAAACACATTGTTATTAAACACCGTGAAAACAGCTCAAACATTGTTGGCAAAAATCGGGCGGGAAGTTGGCCCAGCAATACTGGCGCTGTTCGAATGCTGTACAAGGGATGTACTGGGATAGAGTTCGCCAGCATTTTCTTTGTCTTGTGGTCAGACAAACGTTAGTGCCAGAAACGCAGCAACGAATTCTCGGGGTCGCTCAACAGCGAATTCGGCTATAACATGATTTTACAATATTTGAAAATTTCAGTTAATATTTTATTTATATTGTAGGAGTTAGGGCGACAGTACACTAATAAACACCATGTTTGGGGTTGGGTTGGGTAAGATGATGAGATGCTTACCCTTTCTTGTGTCTCAAACATCTGTTCCAATGTCACCATACCTGGATGATTCAGTTGCTGCAGAAGACAAAAGGAGAAAATTAAAGTGACCACAAGCAGAATAGCATACAGGTTTGGAAGACATCCACTCCTGTTGACTGATTTGAGGATCTATTTTGTAACATCTTATAATGTATTTGTAATTTGATTTTGTATTTTTTTCTATCTATTTTGAGATTTCCTTGAAAAATTTGTTTTCAAATACACAAAGATGTTGCCGACTAGGGCCCTCCAAGGGACACTACTAAAAAAAACAGCAGCATTGATTGGGACTAAGAAGTTGATTGAAGGTGTTGGATAATACTGGGAAATGCTGTGAAAAGATTGATTCAGGTCAAGTTTGATATAATAAAATATTCTTTATTGATAGAGGGTTACATTATAACTCTTAAAAGTTTTATAACTAATGGCACTCAGACTCAACCAACATTCCCTTTGTAATGTAGTCAACCAAGTGAAGCTTAGCTATGTTTGGTCTGGACTGAAACGACACATATTTGTACCTTGAGAATTGCAACTTCATTCTTTAGCTGGGCCTCTTGTTTAGTAGGAAAGCGAAGTTTATCAATAACCTTGACTGCCACCTCCCGTCCACTCTGTCTGTGCACTCCTGAGGAAACCCGGTGAGAGTTGTCTTTGGTTAGAACTGAACTGCTAGAGTGAACTAGAGTCGCTATTGAAGAAGATACCAACCTCCATACACTATGCCAAATTGCCCAGAGCCAAGGATTTCATCAGGGAAAACTTGATAAAGTTGTGAAATATCCTGAAAAAGCATAAATCATTAGAACAGGGGAGGGGTGTGGCACACTTACAGGGGTTGTCTCCTGTATCAGTTTGTGACTGTCTAGGGGAGGGGTGTGGCACACTTACAGGGGTTGTCTCCTGTATCAGTTTGTGACTGTCTAGGGGAGGGGTGTGGCACACTTACAGGGGTTGTCTTCTGTATCAGTTTGTGACTGTCTAGGGGAGGGGTGTGGCACACTTACAGGGGTTGTCTCCTGTATCAGTTTGTGACTGTCTAGGGGAGGGGTGTGGCACACTTTTAGGGGTTGTCTCCTGCATTAGTTTTTGACTGTCTAGGGGAGGGGTGTGGCACACTTTTAGGGGTTGTCTCCTGTATCAGTTTGTGACTGTCTAGGGGAGGGGTGTGGCACACTTACAGGGGTTGTCTCCTGTATCAGTTTGTTACTGTCTAGGGGAGGGGTGTGGCACAATTTTAGGGGTTGTCTCCTGTATCAGTTTGTGACTGTCTAGGGGAGGGGTGTGGCACACTTACATGGTTTGTCTCCTGTATCAGTTTGTGACTGTCTAGGGGGAGGGTGTGGCACACTTACAGGGGTTGTCTCCTGTATCAGTTTGTGACTGTCTAGGGGAGGGGTGTGGCACACTTACAGGGGTTGTCTCCTGTATAAGTTTGTGACTTTCTAGGGGAGGGGTGTGGCACAATTATAGGGGTTGTCTCCTGTATCAGTTTGTGACTGTCTAGGGGAGGGGTGTGGCACACTTACAGGGGTTGTCTCCTGTATCAGTTTGTGACTGTCTAGAGGAGGGGTGTGGCACACTTACAGGAGGTGTTTCCTTGATTGGTTTGGGAGGCTCTTCCTCTACACTGGAAGATTCTGTATCCATATCCATGTCACCTACAGCACCATTAAAACAACAATTGAAAATATGTTTAATTACTGAGATCAATCTAATTTATTGTGACTACTGCTTGATGTTTTTCTTAATGATTACAATACTGTAGCTAAAAAGACAGCTCCTTTACGACTTTAAAATTTTAATTGTGTCTGATTGTTTGGTGACTTACTGCTTGGCATGGACTTGATGGTCGCAAGACTAGTGGTGGGTGTTACACAGCCTGGCATAAGAGCTGAGCGTATGGTGTCACCCCATGTCTGCCCGAGTGCTGTGCCGATACCACTATCAGGGTCAGGAGATTCCATATCCCCTTCCACCAGTCCAACATAGTAAACCATGTTCCGCGTTTTCATTTCAAAGCAGTGGGAGGCACCTTGTGAATTTGATGGGTCAATGTTCTCCACAGAAAGTATCTCTGATAACTGTATATCCTTTATAAAGTAAAAAAATAAAAAGACAATAAGGTGACATTCAACTAATAAAAATATTGATACAGTAAAAACTTTTTTGTAATTGGTGGCTGTGTTTCTCTTGCCTTTTTATATTTAGCCTAAAAGGGCCTAAATGGGTCATTTTAGCTAAAAGGCTCTATAGGTTAGGTTCTTATTATACACATGATTACCATTCATCATCAATAGCTAGGAAAACAATTGACAGCAAAAACATTCGTGGGATATTTATTTCCTTAAGTGAACTACAAATGGATATCATTCAGAATTCCTTCCATTCAACTGTTTAAATGTCTTGTACATCATATGTTATAATAAACATTCCATAATATTTCCCATTTATAAACGCACTGGTTGCAACAGAAATATTCCATACCTTATAATATTTATTACTGTCAGAATCTACAAACAAGGTCAGACACTTTGTATCAAGCCTCCAATAGTGTCTTCTTCGCTGCAGAACAGAAAGATATATCTTCATAAGCGAACATAGTGCATGGCTGGGTCTTGTTGGGAAGCATGTAGATTTTAGGCTTTGCTTTGCCCCAGAAGGAGGGGAAGGAGACTTGTATTAGCCCCATAGGGGCATTAGAAATAAAAAGTTTATTGGAGTGCCATTACATTGGCCTTAAACGGCTTAGGGGTGGTTTGTTTCAGTTACAAGAGCATAAAAAAGATTGATAGGTATATTACACCATTTTCAATCCTTGCTTACCTGAATGTCCTTATTTGTGAAGTGAACCATCCATCCTTGCTTTAGGACCTTGGATGCTTTCCTCTTTGTATGTTTGACAGATACAACAATTCTTTGCAATGGTATGTTATTACTCATGGTTGGGCACAGAGTCTGGAGTTCGCCATCTGGTGATGACGGACTGGCTGGCTCTGTCTCCTCAAGTGTTTGAGAGTGTAATGGTAGGTCAGATTGAGATGCAGCCTCTCTCTCCTCCCCAGCCTGATCATCAGCAATACTATCTTCTAGATCCATCTCTGAGAAGCTGTCTGATATATGCCCAGAGTCATATGAGGTCAATGAGCCTGTACAAATAAATAATACTTTAAATAGTAAATATAATAGAATTTGTACCTTAGTTATAGTTTTAGTTGGGTTGTTGTATTGATTGGTTGTTAACTAGTTAGTAGTAATCATATTTAGGAAGAGTTACATTGTTATTGCTTTGGTGTTGTAAGATATATGACTTCACCTGTCTCAAACATCAGAACATCTCCAAGACAGTTTTTCGGTGCCTTTTCAGCACACTTCCTGTGACAATTAAACTTGCAATCTGAAAAATAAAAGAAGGGTAAGGGTAATCAAAACTATAAAAGCAAGGCTTGAATATTCATTATAATGATCGCAATTTTGCCATTTTGTAGTATTGCAACAACTTAATTTTTCATCTGAAAAATTACAAACAAACAATACATCATCTAAACCATTCAATGGCTTTCATGTTACCAATCGAAGTCTTTTATCTTTTCCCTCATACTATAACCCATTTTATTGCACACTGTTAGGCAATTGAAACTACAAGTTACAAGTTTGGCTGTAATAATACAAGGGATTTAAACCTCCAAACAGACGTCTGGTAAGTCCTGAGGTTACATCATCAGGTTGTGATGTGTTAGTCATAAATACCTTTGCACTGAAAGCCTTGTCTAAACAATCCTCTCAACTGTCAAAAATAAATAAATAATAAATTCATACAAATAACGGGAAATTAATGAAGGATTCCCTACAATGGTGACGGAATACAGAAATTTTAACTTCTACGGATCCATGGATTTTCCTATTTTTCAGAGAAATATCTGAAAAAGGGTTGTGTGTGCAAGGGTCTCATCAAGTTTAAGAGAAGGTAGTGGAGATTGATAAGTAGGGGGTTGAAATTATTTTATTAGTTCAACTAAAACTTTCATCAACTTTAAGAAAAAAAAGTAGCTGGCACTCAAAAAATGGTAGCTGGTGGTTTCGTTAGCCACCGGGCCTACCCTGGTGTGTGTGTGTGGGGGGGAGGGGGGGACTAAGGGCCCGCTCCTATATCCAGGGCTTTTGGAATTACGCGCTTGTGAGAAAGCGCGTAATTTGGCTTTCTCCGCGTAATCCACAAATTTCCGCGTAATCCTGCATAATTTGGCTACATTTTGAAAGACAAAACATTTAAGTGCACAGCTGATGTGTTCTTTCAGGGTTCTTACCTCATTTATAGTAAAAAAGAGAGATATTCTTTGTAAGAGTGCGATATTTCGAACTGAATTTCGAAAACAAATAAAATGACTAGGTGTTCTTTGCTAAACCGTGAAGGCCTAGGACTAATAATAAAATACCTTTTTTAAATTGGCTGGTGGCTAGGAGCCAATTTTTTCGTGCAAAAAAATCACCTTTTCAAGTTATTTCGTGCTTTCCTTCGGTACAAAATGTAGTTTGGATATTCCTTGTAATTTATCTCGTAATTCAGTAAAGAATCCCGCAAAATTTTGATTTTTAAAGAAAAATGTATTGCAAAATCCCTCGTAATTTAGTGCGTAATGATTGATTCTCCGTGTAATTTAGCGCATAATTTAGCAAATAATCCCGCGTAATTTTGAGTTTTTTTTTTCACGTAATTCCAGAAGCCCTGTATATCTGTCCATGTAGTACTGTAAACAATGTTTTAGGTGAGCAGCAAATGAGATTAAATATCTTGAGACCTGTAAATTGTGGGTAATGGCAGTTTCTGCATATAACATTTGAGATTTAAATCAACTTACCAAACGTTTGCAAATCTGGCACATTGTGGGTTTCTTATAAGAATGTACAGCAAACGTGTGTGGGACCTGAATGCGGCCAGGTTTACTCCACATTAGAGAGTCTCCATTCCATGTAGCACGTCTGTCCCGCAGGTTATGCCCACCTTCATTCCAGGAGTTGATTGGTTGAAGCGAGGGCGGAGTACATAGATCAAGACCAGGTGCTACATTACGGGGAAGTGTGTTAAAGTGTCCAGAAATCCTGTGTTTGGAGTCAGAGCAGTTGTTACGGATACGATAAGCACATCTCTTGTGAAAATTTCCCCCACAACCTGAAAACCAGAAAAATATATGTCACTAATGCTGCATTCTATGCCATCTTAATTGGAATTAAGAAGTTATAAGTGATAATGATACATACCATCACATTTGAGTCCCTGGCGTACAAGACCATACAGCATTTGTCCACAGAAATCACAGAATGTTGGAGATTTGTAGGAGTGAACAGCAAGCTGATGGGATCTGGCAATGGTCTCATCCTCAGGGACTTTTGCTGAAAAAAGACAATTAAAACAATTATAAATTTACTTTGACTCAATCTATAATACCAAATACTTTAATCATTAAATATCTAAGAGCACCATTAAAATGGAAATATTAAAAGGTTTATAACCATGTGAACCTATATCTTCTCTAAATAATATGCAGCAAAGAAAGAATTCAATTTTTGTTTTGTTTTATAACTTTTATACACTTTTAACTGATCAAGCAGGACCAACCCCTTTCTACCTCCAAATGGAGAACATAATACCTTGAAAGTGCATATTCACCATAGCTGTCAACCCAACTTGGACAGAAATCTTGTTAAATTGGGTGAAAAACAATAAATATGTGAACCCAAGAGAGCCAATGCGGGTGAATGCAGAGACTGTATAAGTATTGTCACAAAAATTAGTCTTGTAACGAGGTCCAAAATCTTGTGACACCCACCTAATGACAGGAAGTTGATAACTATGTTATATATACCTATGTGTAAAGACACTGTGAAAAAGCAAATGGCTATTAGTGGGTCAAATAAACTATGATCACCAAAATTGACAATTTCTGGTGGAAAATATGGCCAATCCTACACCCTTTGCTCCATTATCTCCTCCTAGATAAAGGGAGTACCATTTGCATCAACTTAGTCTGCTGTGCAGCCATCCTTAGTGTCAGTCTTTTATCCCTTGTAGGGAGGGATTTGTAGTATCAACTATGCTTGTGTTTATATGCTCAGACTCATTTGCTTTTTAGGACAACTTTTGAAATAGGTTAAGGTACTGTTTGTTCAGTGGGAAATTGAGGTAGTTGCAACAATTTGCCTATTATCTTACCAGAGATAACAACTTCAATGACAGTCCCTTCTTTCATCTGCTCTACACTAGTTAGCCTCTCAAGAATGTTAGCTGAGGAATAATCATGGCTGAAAAGGAGAAGCTTGTCTGCAACACCAACACATCCATGGTCTGGGAACTGAAGCAAAGACATTATCTCAAACATATGCTTAACACAGGCAGAATTGTTATGTCAGAGACCCATAGCCCTACCCCCCAGAAGAAAGATCTGCGACAGGCTTGTACAGACCAATCCAGCTGACTAAAACCTTATTAAAAGGACCCTCAGACAAAAACTTGAAAAGCTCTCAACCCAAGTTCCAACAATCACTTACTAACAGACCATATAATTACTTTGTTAGGTATAAGAATATATTTATCAAATTATGGATGGCTATCTGAACTTTAACATTAATATGCATGTTGTCGGTTCATGAGTGCAAAACAACAAAGAAAGTGGCATCAGGCCTATCCATACATCAGCTGCCAGGTACAACAGAATAGTCACCAGGTGTTTATTGAGTAATTTAAAACGTGATATAACAAGCTGTGATCCAAGAGTCAGGATAAAAAAGACTGTCAACATAACTAAACAAGCCAAGATCACTGAAATGATATGTCATGAGTAGTTTGCTGTACGTGAGTGGCACCAGACATTCTAACATGAATATTAAAATTTTGAGATTACCAGCCTGTGAAATGCAGATTAAGATGACTAGAAAATGTAATCTAAGCAGTAACACTCCACGGGGGAAATAAACATGAAATACTTCATACATATATTTATTATTTCATCCTCACCTATTTGGCAAAAACACATATTTACAAACATTCATCACTAAACAATTTCTGTTACATAAACAGAGTGCGGAGCATGGCACAGGTGAGGTAAAATGTGCACAATAAAATTAGTGTGTTTATTGCTGAATAACCAAGGAGGCATGAAAGTGAAAAATTAGCTGTGTGTTCGTACACCCAACAAACAACACAGAAATCGGAACATGGAAGCGTGCAAATCATGTTCTATCTAGAACATGATCTCTGTCTCTGGTCAACATTTGAAGTTGAGTAAAACATAAGTTGTATTTTGACGCCTTTATGGCATAACGGCGCGAAGACGACGAATAGAATACTTAATTACTCCAGCATTTCACTCGCTTTGTACATTATGTTTCACAAAACACAATCCGTGAATAAATTGAAAGAGATGCTTAAGCAAAACGCTTAGGGTATATCAACCACGGTTCATACTAAACAGTTATAAACAGTTAAAATACGATATCTACAAAAAATCTAACTCGACCTTCGGTAGTAAAGTAGTTTTGAAATTAACCAAAACGCGTTTAAGCCTGATCTGTTATGTAAAAATCCCGCTCTCTGCTCTATTGTGAAAGTGACACGTCTGTTGGAAGTGAAAGCTGAGGTAAATGAAAGAGTGGATGTCTTGTAAAAGGTTGACTATTAGATGATAGTTCCAAAAGCTCAAACGCTAGCCGCCCGGAGCGCTAGATCTTTTAACAGGTGCTATTTGAGAGGGTCTATTTGAGCAGACCTTGCAATACTTTTGACTACTCGTTAATACTCCACCAATTCGTTAATAGTTCCTTGAGTTTTCTAACAAATAAAACAGTGCCATTATTCGAAATTATTCCGTTAGACACAAGAAAACACTGTAGATTCTCGATGCGTTGCAATTGCAGATAGGGAAATGAGTAAACTGGATGTGAGTGTGACTGACTGCGGTGTGAATCGAACGGAGTGGGAAAGAAAAACAATAAACGATGAGCATTTTTAGGGAGACCATGGGTGATGTGTTGTATTATGACGCGGGAATTTTGCCAGTTAACAATCACTTCGCAGCTAAAGCTATTGCTTATCGCTTCGCTCTATAGAGCTATCTTAACCAATACGGCTAAGTCGCTGCGGCTTGGTCCTTTGCAACACGTTTAAGCTCATATCCGTACGATGTCTGAATGAATGAGTGCCATATTTGCAGCATAAATTCTCTCAGATGAACCTTTAAGTTAACATGGGCAGAAAGGCATAAGGCTGCACAATTATATCTAAAATATGACTACATAAAATAGAAATTTACCTTGGCTTGCACACGGACCGTGAGCAGGATACGTTCATGAGATCAAACGTTCTATTTTACCTTTTGGTCCAGAAATGAACACGCAAGTTCTTTCAACGCTGTCAAATCCTTTCCTTCGAACCCATAACTTTCCCGCGCTAGACCACACTGGAAGGTTATTCCACACCGAGGTCCATCCTCAGTCATGGCGGCTGTTTCTAATCATGAACGATTGGCTAGAATAACTAAAAGAAAATTATCCCCAAAAGGTAAGTTTCTATCAAGCAACCACTGACGGGAAATGTTCTTCCTTGCAAACAACATGGGCGACACGGGTCACGTGACACTACACAATATTGCTCGCTAAATCATTACGTGACGTATATCCGGCAAGATGGCGGAAGTTGTGTTTTTTTAACGCCGTGTTAAAGTTTTAGTTTCCACTATTTAACACAGCACTTAATTCATATAATCTAGAGTAGCCACCTTGAATGCTAATTAACTCTATCAATCCTGTAAATTTTCACAAGAACTCAGAATAAACTGCTGGTGTTATCACCGGAAGTGGTGGGATGATGTTCGCTTCAAGCCCGTTGCTAAAGTGACAAAATATTTATCGATAAATAAACTCCCGCGTTGTTTGAATAGCACTGTTAGGAAACTTACTATCGAAACAACTAGATGATTTCCACTTGACCTAGGTTTTCGGATGATGGTATCGGGTCACAACATACGGAACTCGAAATTGATTAGATATGGAAGAATTTGAGACCACAGGTAGACCGAAACCGCTACATAAATGAGCTTGAGCGCACGAAAATGATACCGAACTGAAAGTGGGGAAATCGATTCGTCCGAGAAATATTACAATTTAACTCACCTCTCCTAGGATAGTATTATTGTTTATCCGGGATAAATTCGCACGCACATTAAAAAAAATATTTTAACGCAAACACAAAATATAAAATGTGTACGTCCTGAAAAACCAGGGGCGGGGAAAAAATGGGGAGCGGAATTGGGGAAAGGGGCCATTGGTTGGGGGGATGGTATTTTTAAGGGGGGGATAGTATCTGGGTTCTGGCATAGAGTAATGCTAAAATAAATGCAAACAGTCCGATAATAGTCTGGATATAATATTTGTAGAATGTCGTCTTTTATCAAGCAATCAGGTTGCATTGCAAGTTTCAAAAACATGATTCACGGGGCAATTTTTCTCGCAATGTTGCTAAAAGTAAAACCAATGTGGCAAGGTATTGGAAAGTTTAGCTCAACATTTCTCAAGCTAATATTTCTCAAAGAATATTGATGCTTGCCAAAATATTGTTACCAAAAATTCTTGTTTTAGCGATGTGGTAGCTTTTTTAATTGTTAAGTCACGAGAGGGGAGGGGGTGGGGTGCTAAAATCATCAAACTTAAAAAAAAACATTTTAACAAATTGTTCGGGACACCTGTTCTTGTTCGAAAAAAAAGTTATCAAAAGGATAACTTGTGGGCGGCCTTACTCTTTGCTCCAATGTTTTCAAAAATTAGAATAAAATATTTTGTTTCCGTATGGTACCTTCCTCTCCATATTTTGAAGCCTGCCACGTTTCTGGGGTGTTCTCAAGTTATCCAAAATGTGTCAATTTCTTGGATATAATTTATTTCTAATAAAAACATTTATTTATGCATTGATACAGCTGTGCAACTTAGATACATTCTATCAGAGGTCATACAAATGTCTCACCATTTTTTCTAGAAAAACTTTGAATCAAAGATACATTTCTTCAAGGCAGCTTTTCTTGCAACAAAGCTCCTTTGAAGCTATTTATATAAGCTTCTTTGCTGCAAAGAAACGGTGGAGGTAAACAAGCTGTCCTCCTGTTAACATAACCAGTAGCATTGTCAGGAAGACTCCCAAGTACAGAATCCGAGCACCAGTGGATTCTGAAAAAGAAAGACAGAATCTCCAATTTTAACATACAAGATAAATTAGGGAAGCTTTTCGGCCTAAGCTGCCTCAACTAGCAACACTGTGGTGGTCTTACCATTAGTTACAAGGTGGTCTTACCATTAGTTACAAGGTGGTCTTACCATTAGTTACAAGGTGGTCTTACCATTAGTTACAAGGTGGTCTAACCTTTAGTAACAAGGTGGTCTTACCATTAGTTACAAGGTGGTCTTACCATTAGTAACAAGGTGGTCTTACCATTAGTTACAAGGTGGTCTTACCATTAGTAACAAGGTGGTCTTACCATTAGTAACAAGGTGGTCTTACCATTAGTAACAAGGTGGTCTTACCATTAGTAACAAGGTGGTCTTACAATTAGTTACAAGGTGGTTTTACCATTAGTTACAAGGTGGTCTTACCATTAATTACAAGGTGGTCTTACCATTAGCAACAAGGTGGTCTTACCATTAATTACAAGGTGGTATTACTATTAGGAACAAGGTGGTCTTACCATTAGTAATGAGGTGGTCTTACCATTAGTAATGAGGTGGTCTTCACCCCTATTGATGAGCCTGCCAAGACTTGTCAAGACTTCAGATGACATGTCAGCTAACCTCATCACCTCTATCTCCTGAGGTTGAAGCTTTTGAGCCAAGGCCAACTAGATGCATAAAATTACATAAGTATCATTTAAACTGGTTAATTCTAACCCTTAATTTTTAAATTAATCTGGTCCGGATTGAGAGTTCCTTGAGAATTTCCCTTAGCAAGAGAGCAAAGGCTTATAGAAAAGGCAGATGAGAATAATCCCTTGTGAATACAATAAATTACTTTGTTTGGTCTTGAAAAACAAAGCATTGTTAAGAATAAACTTTAAAGTTATATTAGTGTGGCTTTAGTTGTAATATAAGAAATGCTCTATCTTTCAAGTCCCTTACATTTTCATAGTTTTTGGCCTCTGACCCTCTCTTGATCTTCAAGAAAACAATGCTATCCGATCCACTTCCAAGTCGGACTACAAAATAAACATTTTTAGGTAAATAGCAAGTATTAACAGAAACATAAAAAGGCATATAGAAATATGTGGGATACATAGATTAGGGGTCTTACATAACAAGACTTTTCCATCGTTTCTTGTATCTCAGCAGTAACTCTTAGTAACCACTTGTGATACATAGCAATATAAAAATAAAATAGCCAATCACTCCCCCTGCACCTGGATTGCTGAATTGCGATTCAGACACAGCAAGTCAAGGGCAATGTTAGACACCTCAGACAGCTAACATGTGACTCATGACCACAGGACACATCTAAAATAAAAAAATCAGGAACTCAAAGGAAAACCCCTGGACAGAGGGTGACTTCGAGTCAGAACTTGGAAGTTCAGGTTATCAAAAAAACATTTTTATGTATTTGACTAGACAATATGGCTAAAAATGTGATTGAAGGAAGCAAATTTATGGGATATTTACTTGTACTCCATCGGCCTAGAGGCTTCAACAACACAGTAAATGTATGAAGCAAATGCATGGGATATTTACTTGCACCTATTGACCTAGAGGGGATTGGTAGAAACATCAGCAAAGAAAGGTGTACACACATAGCTGTCAACTCTCCTGCATTAGGCGGGAGTCTCAAGATTTTAAACCTTTTCTCAAGCCTAATTTTCTTAAAAATATCCATACATTCACTGTATTCTCCTGCATTAGCTATCTTGGTACTACAGATAAGGGAGTTTCTGATACATTCAATGTATTTTCTGAAAATTTTTCCTAAAGCAAGGTTGACACCTATGTACACATATAACTTGAACCCTGCAGCTTTACCTTGGTTATCAAAGCACAGGTCGAAGTGGCCATCTCTATCAAAGGTAAATGCAAACTTGCCCTTTGTGGCATTTTCTTTGGTGAATAGCAGCTGTAAAGTGACATCAATATCTATGACCTGTGAAGAAATACATAAAACACAACATACGTAAAACAACTACAAATCCATCTATCGATATAGCACTTCAAGATGCTAAAAAAGAACAGATGATCAAAAAAGACATGGATTCGACAGGATCTCACCGTTATTTTTACGGTAGAAGACTGATCGTGAGAGATTTCGTAGTCTGCCTTAAAAAGCTGGTCTTTCTGAGCAAAATCGGTTAAACATTTCCTAGTCGCAGCCTTGATCTTAAAGCCTAAACCATTTGTATAATTACAAAAGAAAGATACAATTAAGAGCAGCGATAGAATAAGTTCCCTCATGATTGTTGAAGGTCCTTTGTGGCGAGCGCCACAATAAAACGTGAATAATTAATACGCGACCGGTGGCAAGAAGCTAATAGCTAAAGTACCGGATCAAGCTGTATCGGTTGATAGTTTTCCTATTTCGTTTACTACTACTTCGGCCAATTCTTCTCTTACCGGAACTTGTATTTCAGATTGAAAGATAACATAAGGAACATAAAGGAAGGTTCTGCCATTTTCAGCGGAGTCATATCATCGCAGGCCCATTGAGACACACAGGGAGCCCAACATAACACTGGATAAATAGCGATAAGCGTTATTTTGCGCACAATCAAATCTCACCTAGCACATACAAGTCTTTAGGATCTAGGATATTCATAATAAGCATCTTATTGCTTTACTTTAAAGAAAAATATGCTCTAAAATAATGCTATTAAACAGGGGCTCATAAGTAGGGGCAATCATCTGTATTATATAAATGTCACAGCGTTTCCTAGGATCAGGCTATTTTTAGACGCGCGCGCACGAACGGGCCAATCAGCTACGTTGACGTTGGTCGCGCGCGAGAGTGACGTGGGGCTGCACGCGCAAATGGCAGTTGGGAAGAATATATTCTTTATCTATCATCCGTCGGTATTGTTTGTTTACCAAAAGAATTGCAAGCTAGAATTCAAAGTCATAGGTCGGGTTGGATTCATATTTAAAAGGAGAGCAACACAAAGTCAAAGTACCGAAGAGAGAACATAGCTTTTTGTCTGAGAATGCGCGTGCAGTTGAGCTCAGCCCAAAGGTTGAATCTGATTGGCTCATCCGCGCGTCTAAAAATAGCCTGATCCTAGGAAACGCCGTGACATCAATATAGTACCAGAACATGGGGAAGTTGATTGCCCCTACTTATGAGCCCCTGTCTCAAATGAATAGCACATTACTCACAAATAGATTGTTTATAAATGTTATAATTTTTAACGACACAAAGTTTCAAACAATATTTTATTTTTCCGTCTTGGTCTTTTTAACTGTTCTCTTACCCAGCTACACCCCTAAGCTCCGGTCTAAGGACACCCGCTTAAAAGCACGCCTCGCTATTTAAGTTTTGAAGCCTCCTCTACATTTTCTGTTTTAATTTTATGAGCTCAATTATGAAGCTACGGTAATTAAGGGCGCGTTTTTTTACTCGTGATTCCGGAATGAGAATGATTAGAATAGAAAAAGCGCGCGTCAGTTTATCCTGCGTTCCTTTTCCGGAATGGAATGAAGGTCATTCCACCCATTCTATTACCTGTAGCAGAATGACTCGAATGTTTTAAACTTCTCTGTCGGTCGTCATGATCAAGGGGGGGGGGGGGGGGAGGGGGGCATTATGCTTGGCCAAGGCAATAGTCATGCTGACAGAGCAAAAAAATGTCAAGTTTTACCAAAATAAAGGTCTGGTTTACTTCAGTTAGCTTGAATTTTTGCATAAAGGTTCCTTATGTTATGTTAACCAACATATCAAAAACTATTTTTTTCTAATGGTTCCTCTTTGAAATATGAGGCTTGAAGTGAAATTTTCAAATGTTCAAAATATGAATTCTCAAATCAAAAAGGGAGGGAATACGTTCTCTGATGAAATTCTTACCATCCCCGAAAGAACAAAAAGGGATTTTTTTTATTCCTTTGGCTACGTACCAGAGTGATCTAGCTATGCTTTATAATTTTGTCTACCAAATAGCACGTCCATTGGGAACCGAAAGTGAACCTTCGGCCGTTGTGGGGGGTTGCGTTCGCACGTGATTTTGCTAGTATCAGGACTCGATGAGTTTCTTGGACACGAAGAACTGCTTGAGGTAGACCAGCTGACCGATGGCAAGGGCGACCAGGCATAAGACAGACAATAAGGAGAACAGTACTACGCGAGTATTCGTGGAATCTGCAATCAAGAGAATCGCATATGCTCGTCTTTTTATGCGTTCATATCCAAACCAAACGGCGAATCTAAAGGGGAGGGGCTCAGTCCCCTGAGTAACAGAGAAGCGTGCAACCCCCCTCCCCCCCCCCCCCCCCCCCCCGAAACACGCGCCTTTTTGGGTGGCAAACTTGTGCTTTTGGGTGCAAAATAACAACGAAAAGCAATTTATTTAGCTCTTACGAGGGCCGGAGATTTTCTGTAAGAAAGGGCTTATTTTCATTGTTAGTTTTTTTTCGTCACTCTCTTACGTGACGGCTGTATTTCGGTGTTGCTTTTAGCGTTTAGCCTGACTCAAAAAGTCACGTGATTTCTTATATTAGTACAATATTGAATTGTGTGCATACTGTTTGTGTTTCTCTGCTCTTCTTCTCTCTCTCTGAAGTACGCGAATGAGCTGACGATCTCATCCGCCATGTCCTCTAGTCGGCGCATTGCAAGTTCTATTGGTTTGAGCTTCTCCGCTTGCGCTAGCTAGGAAGAAAAACGACACCACAGAAGTGTTATTATACAGGGCCATTAAGGAAATTTAAAGGCCTTTCATTAGAATTTCGGATATGATATGTATTTGAGCTTGATGAGGGATTATTAAATCGCTCATAGAAGACTTTGGAATGCAGAATGTCTTAAAGCCAGAAGGGAAGGGGGTGCTGGAGAGGGTAAAGAAATGTTTACTTACGTTTTGATAGGCTTTAGCCTCGGTGCCATGCTTGATGTTGATTGACACTTCGCGTCTAACTGCCCCTTGTCCCGGTGCTACAAACACACCAGTATAATGAATACATATCAGGGACAGAAGTAGGGGCGGCACCGAAGAGACTTAAGGTTATATTAGCAGTTGATAATTCGCTCCGATTTTCTCGTGTGTCGGGCGTAAGGGGTCCACAGTTGACTTAACTGGAGATTTATTTGCCTCAGCTACCATCGTTGACTGGCGATCGAAGCTTTTGTGAATTTTAAAGGTTTCTTCTTGTAACTTTACAGCCAATAGAAAAATAGTAAAATGGTTCTTTTCTGGATTAGCGCTTTTTACTGGTGACAAGTGAAGGCAGCTATGCAATGCACCCTGGGAAGGTTACCCAAGACTAGTGTTCTGTACTCACAATTGTCCTTAAAACACACTTCGTAATAGTTGTTCTCTGAAGTGGTGATAGCGAATTTGCCTTTCCTTGCGTCATCATTCTTGTACAATATGTGGTTTGCCGTATCTAAAACCTATCAAAATTAAACATTTCATTATTTTTTGGTTGCTTAGATATTGCTAAGATAATTCTGCGCAATTATTCAAGAGATTTGTAAAACAAAGATAATTCAAAACAAAACAGTTTTATCCTGAACCAATTGCCTGGGTTCCACTTTCTATGCTGCAGCAATTCCGTCGTTGTCTTTTTTTATTAGCCGCTGCGCCCTAAATGAAATTGCAAGAGAAAAACTTCCTAAAAAGCAATTGTAAAATGTCAAACAAACCTGTATCCTCATTTTCTGTGCTGCTGCGGCCTCCGATACAACATATTCACCTGTAACCAAAGTATCCTTACTAATTTGAGTGTCAGAGAAGCATTTCACCGTGCCGGGCTCCATAAAAAAGGAGACGGAGTTGACTGTGGTTGCCAGGCAGGCTATGGCAACACAGACTGCTAATAAACTCCCTGCCATCCTCACTTTAGAGATTTTACATTAGCGAAGCAGTCATTATAAGTGAGTTTATACGCAAAGTGACGTGGCCCCTCTTGAAGTGAATATGAATACATTTTCCACGTCATGTAGTCTATTGTAATGTTAGTCCCCGGGGGAATTGGAGTTGAAATTCTGTTAACTTTAATTAACTGGGGTTACAAACGCTGGACGTCTAATGTACAGAAAGAACAATCATTCTAATAGGGTAGATAATTTGTAGATAAATAACCCAACACAGGGTTGTGGTTTATTGGACGCCTTTTTGAAATCAGGGTTGTAGTAAGAAAAAAAAGAACATCTTGCCTCTAGACGTCTCTTGCGAACCAATACCATGCAAACCTATTTAAGATTTTCTTATACTTTTTTTTTGTATCGGCCCAGAGAGAAATATTTGGAGACTTCTTAAGAGTATTGAAAGTACCTCTTGCACAGCTAACAAGTCGTACCCACCAGAACGATGTGATAAATCCGGATCCTAAATTACCATACATTATTCATATAGTCAATTTTATTGAACATAATTTCTCTTAAGTAAAATCAATTTCTCACTCAACTATCTTATTAAATTGATGAGAGTTCTATTTGTCAAGGAAATAAATTACATTGGAAACTCGATATCACGTTACAAGAACAATTCTCTAGAAAATAATCTCGATTTCACGATATCCTCGATATAACGATGTCCTTTTTTTCTTGTCGCATCGTTACATCTAGGCTCTACTATGTTAAGTTTTGATTAATTGTCTATCACTTTGCTGGGTTAACAAAAATCATTCTATTACCTTAAGACTAGACGTGCACAATTTATACTCAGATAAAAGAGGCAAATACCAACAAGACAGTATAAAAACACAAATAATAAAAGCACAAATAATATAGTAGGTAGATCGGTTTATCATTTAATTGACAAAAACAAATGAAATGGACTTAGACGGTTCTGATCTAAATGACTAATAAGATGAAACTGTTTGATAGATAGAAATGTTCTTATATGGATATATGGATGCATTCAGGCTTTTACAAAACGGTCTCCCTTGAGATTTCAAAGACACTCCAAAGACAGCATTTTAATAAAAAAAGCAAATATCATGAAACTTTGTAAAGTGGCAGCTAAATAGAAGGTGACTGCTTGTATTTGCAATCTAGATGAACTTTGCAGAGATGGACTATACTGAGCACAGATATACAAATAGAAATGTCATTACTATACAATCTTAACTTTTGTACCTAATAAACTATGTTTTGACAATGGACCACAAGAGAGATTGCTTTTACACAAGACGAGCTAGAGTTTGCATTTACAGCCAGTTGGCCCCTCCTATGGAGGCCTACAACTGTAATTTCCCAGTCATAAAATAATTGCAGAAGTCGCAAGTGCCTTTCTTTCCATGATCTTAACTGTAGCAGTCTTCTTTATTCTGTAAAATGCCAGATTACAGAAGCAGTCACTTTTAATGTGGTCTCAATATTCATAACATCCAGCGCTATGGGGAAGGTGTTCACTCAATCAGTTTTTTGGCAATAAAGAAGCGTCTGAGGTAAAATAGCTGCCACGTAGCCAGTCCAAATAGACACAAGATGGAGAATATTGAGAAGTATAAGACTCTTGAGTGAGTGGACTCTGAAAAAAGAAATAACAAATATGAGAAAACACTACTAAAATTCTCAGGAACAACAAACAAGCTAAATGAGCTGAAATAGCTCATTAATTCAGGTTTTGCTTTTCAAACAGAGGACCTTTTTAACTGCCTACTTTTTGTCAACTACTGTAGAAAATCAATCTTACCATTTGTGTCCCTCATCTCTTGTTCTCTCTGTCTCATATACGCAAAGTCATTGACAATAGCATCACCTAGATCCTCAAGTCTTTTCAGCTCTACCTCCATGGGCTTTAGCTTCTCGGCTTTAGCAAGCTAAAAATATAAAAATGGGAGTGAACTACTCTATGTACAGTGACAATAAAGGAACACACTCTTTTTTACCCAAGAACAGGGATGGATGATTAGTTAACTGTATTACTCACATCTTCATAATTTTTGGCCTCTACTCCATGTTTAATGTTTATAGAAACTTCTCTGTCACTCCCACCGCCATGAGACGCTGAAAACAAACAGAATACATAAATATAACAACTATACTATTTTGTATGTAACAATCACAACAGAGATAAACAAGGGGAGGCGGCATGCTGCCATATTACCAGACAATTATGCAAAAGCGAAATACTTAGTGTGGCCAATAGCTACTCCCCCAGTCTGAATTGCATAAATCTCCAACCCCTGTTCTTGAATGAGTGCTAATCAATAAGACCTATGTACATCAGTAAGATTTTAAGACCAGGAATCCCCCCCCCCCCCCCCCCCCCCCCCCCCAATGGAATCCCAAATTTACTTGGTTTTATTGAGTATCCGTTTCCGGCTCAGATTGGGCATGAGGCCTGGTTCAATTTAATTCGGCAATAATTAGATTATTTTCTTCGTTTTCTGGCATATCACTTACTTTCACTGTCAAAGCAAACTTCGTACATGTCGTAGTCGTCGGTGGTAAAAGCAAACTTCCCCTTTGTGGCATCGTCTCTCTTGTAGAACACATGCCCGGTGGAATCAGTCACCTATAATACAGCAAAATCAAAACACAACACTCAGCATCAGATCGGCATGATTTAGGGAACACAGCACTACGATCCAAGGGCTAGAAAGAGTTAAGATCTTACCTTTAGATTAGTTTTCTGTTGTGGTGCATCGGAAAGTGTGAACTCGCCGGTGACTAGAACATCTTTGTGGACCTCTTCTTTCAGGCACTTTCTATTTCCAGATGATAGAGTAAAAGACAAAGAACTAGCCGATAAAATATATTCACAGATTAACAGAGGAACTAGTAACACTGTGATAGACTTCATATTCCAAGATTCCTGAAGAAAAACTGTGTTTGCTCGAGTTCTTCTCCAGATTTCATTCACAACAGAAGCGACGTGGCAGAAGAGAGTCGACGAGAAACATCCGGGAAACGCTGGAAAGCAACACCGCAGGATGAGAAATGCGGGCTCTCGAGGGACACCTGAGGACTCCCTCATGATAATGAGGGACTCCCGCGGGATTATCCGGGACATAGAAAATTCTACTGGCGGCCCGGTTACATGTAGATCACGAGGTCACTAAGTTCTGTTTTCATTTTACCGTCTTCGAAGCAAATATCCCTGAAATAATTTCATAATTTGTCCTCATAAGTCATGTCTAAAGACAGAATCAACGTCTTTCCTTCACGAATGTAAGAACTGTGATTATTATGTTGTCATTTTTGTTTATTTCTGGTGCGATCATGGCGTGATTCTTGTCGAAGAAGAAGACCAAAGTTCCCTTTAAGCTCGTTCTTGTCATTTTGTAGGGCATTAACCACCATGAAGGCTCGTCTCAAAGGTGCACAGAAAGGACACAGTTTACTCAAGAAGAAAGCAGATGCTTTGACTCTACGCTTTAGGAAAATATTAAAGAACATTATCGATGTAAGTGGCAAATCAACGATTTAACATATTTCAGAATCTGTGTTGTTAAAACTTCATCAGTGTAATGGGTTTTTTAACATTTATTTCATAATTGAACGAATTACCCCTTTACCTTTTGAATATAAGTGGGTTATATTATGGTGGGTTATATACTTCTATCCTGTTAAATTTCTACCAATGATACATAAAAAAAACTGAATAATGTTATTTTTTCCTGGTGGATTGATCGTGCCATCTATAATTTATATATCAGAAAAAATAAATTATATTACATTTATATTATTTAGACAAAACATTTAATGGGAGAAATTATGAAAGAAGCCACTTTCTCTCTTGCGGAGGCAACATTTGCTGCTGGAGACTTCAGGTACTGTATGTTAAAGTCTGTGAAAGTTCGTAAACCGTTATTTGCCCGTAACAGGGTGTTAAAAATGTGTGTCTTGTTATCCATGGTCAAGCTGTAATTCCATTTCTTGATTTTTTCCTATCATTCATTAAAAGATCTTTTCAGCGACACATTTTTTTTTTGCTGTTGTACATAATGCAAGCTGATATAGATATTATAATGCTGGATACATTTAGAGGACCCTAATCAAGACAACATACAATGGAATAATAACGCTATATTGTTTGCAAGCAATGACAACGTCACAGCAAGAGATGTGATCAAAAGCATCCAGCTTGCTTGTGGGAAGGAAGCTTTTGGATAGCACTAATGCCAAACAATATGTTTGAATTTGTGAACCAAGAAAGAATGAAAAGAATCAGTTAATATCTGATCATTAAACCCTTTTAACCACCCTGATGGCAGTAGAGCCAGTACGAGTGTTGGCTATCCACCAATGCAAGCCTTAGATGACTTGGTTGTTGCAAGTAGAGCATGTTCTTCTACTCTGTTCAAAGTAACTTATAAGTTTTATTTTAGCTCCACTTATTGGCCTTGATGTTCTGTTTGTGATTGACTATGAATATTTTCTATTTCAAGTACAACTGTGCTTGAGAATGTAGACAAGGCTCAGACAAAGATCAAGATGCGAAAGGATAACGTTGCTGGTGTTCTACTACCCATATTTGAGCCTGTATCTGATGGAACAAATAGTGAGTACTATCATAAACGAAGCACAAAAAGTGCTTACCCAATGAAAAGTCACATTTTGGCTTGCATCAAAAGTACTTTATTAGAAATCAATCCAAGCTGGATTTCACATTCAGTATGTGCCTCAGAAATTGGCTTCCACACTCGTCATTTGCCCTAAACCTTCTTCTGCTTAACAAAACCCTATGGCGCTCATGGTAGTTAAAAGATGTTTGTTAAAAAGTTCTTTTATTGTATGTTTTTGTGAATCAATTGTGATGATCCTGTTTCTACAGGTTATGAGCTGACTGGTCTATCTCGTGGAGGACAGCAGCTCAGCAAATGTCAGGAAGTGTATGGTAAAGCCGTCAAATTACTGGTGGAGTTGGCATCATTACAGGTGAGAAGGGCTTGATATGGATACAGTTGATGTTGTAATGGTTTTCAGTGGTTTGGCAGTGTACGTACTGTAATAGCTATTTGAATTCTGTTATTTTGCTTGTATTAAGATTTGAATTTTTTTTAGACCTCATTTGTGACATTAGATGAAGCAATAAAGCTCACTAACCGCAGAGTGAATGCTATTGAACATGGTAGGTCTTGAATGCCCGTGCAGAATCCAAACTATTAATGTACTTTCTGTACAGGTACTATAAACATACAGTAAAGTTTTCTTTTTTCAAACAACACAGGAAATTAATTAAAAAAGAAATAAGTTTTATGAATACTTTTAAAGTCATTTTCTAGAGACATATCTTTTGTGACAGTCACAACATAAACCTATAATTTCTAATAGTAAAATGAAAATATATTTAGAAATGAAAGCTAATTCAATAATAAAATATCTCTCTAAAGTTGCATCTACGATAAAATATAAATGACTTTCTCCAGACATTGTTTACTTTATTTCTAGTTATCATTCCAAGAATAGAGAACACTGTTAGTTATATTCTTGGCGAGCTTGACGAGAGAGAAAGAGAAGAATTTTACAGGTACAAAAAACAACTTTACTTGTGCCAGACCATGCTTACTGTGACTGTTGCTTAATTTTTTATCTGTTTCTTTTTTTGTTTTGTTATTTTGCTGTTCAGGTTGAAGAAAATTCAGGAGAAAAAGAAAATTATCAGAGCAAAAGCTGAGAAAGTGAAGGCTGCGAAGGCTTTGTTGGAGGATCAGGGTGGGTTTTTCAGTCAAGCCGTAGAGGAGATTTATTTACTAAAATAAAATCAAGTACCATCCTTGATTAAGAACAGTCGTCTAGGGAAAGAAAAAGGATTTGGAGTTGGAGCATCTTTACTTTGCAGATGTTTTTGTTTGTATGCATTTCTTTGTTATGAAAGAAATAAATTAGCCACACAGATAACTCTGCAAATTAGGATATTGTTACTATTTTTGTTAAAAAAAGGAGAATTGTTAGAATAAAGTTACTATTATTCATTTCAGTTTATTTGCATGTTATATCAGTTTACAGTTATCAAAAGAGCCTAAGTCATTGTTGAGAACATTGTCAAAGGTCAGGAAAGTTTAGGGCAGATATCCATTCCCATGAAACTTCCTCACTTCCTGTCCAAAAATATTGTGTAAGTATTTTTTTATATATTATGATTCCTTTCCTCTTTTCAGAGCATGGAGTACCAAATCTTCTAGAGGATGACGAGGATGAAGATTTGCTGTTTTAATAAATCTATAGAATTCAGAATTAAGCTAGATTTCAAACATGAATTTCTTCTTGTTCATGTTATTACAATTTATTCAAATTTAAAGTCAGTTATAATATGGGGGTTTAGTGTCTTGTCTTTGTAAGATGTTATATAGAATTTGGCCAGTGTTGTGCTTAATTTCTAATCTAAATCAACTGTGGTTTTGCCAGATATACATTATTTCCAGTTAAGACAAACATTAAAATACACAAGTACACTATATGTATTTCTAACAGTGATTAAAATTGTACGTTCTGTAGAAAATGAAAAATGTCAGTTCTGAATTTTGTTAGTGTTCTGAATCATGCTACATGAGCTACATGACTAATTTTTTAATTGGAAAATGTTTACTCCGTTTGCTTTCCATCACCGAGGGATATGCAGTCACTTTAGCCTAAATTACAAACATTTACAACAATGTACTGTCTATTTGTGATTGTGGATAAAATGACTGCGTATTTCTCGGTAATGTAAAGCAAAAGGTGTATTCAATTCTACAAATTGATTTTCCTTTTATATTAATCGTGATGAGGTAGTATTTTTTTAATTTTGTGTGATGGCTTCAACACTGGTCTTTTCTCTGTAGGGTGTTTTCTGTGGATTTCATATTCATCAGTTAGTCATCCTAATGCAATAAAACCAGAATACCCAATCAATATACACACTTAGGCATGTTCTCAGGACTTGCTGATGGTTGTGCGCAGTCATAGCCTATCACATGTAATATTATATAGTAAAAAAACGAACGAGTTGGCGCAGCAAACGAGTGAGTTTCTATACAAAACAAGTAAATAAAAACTGTACTAAACACTTTCCATGCTGTATTTTGTTTATTATATAATACACCAAAAACTGGAAATCGACTCTGCCAAATTTTCGTCTTTAAAAAGACTTCTTCAGGAGAGTGTAACAAAAGTGACATGCAAAACTACCCGTCTCCCCGCGTTGGGATTGAAGCCATTCAAGTGTAGTGAAAAAATATCGTTCGTCCAATCAGAACCGTTAACGACTTTTCTGCACGGTGAAAAAAAAAAACGCTCGCGCCTCTGATTTGATGAGTCCAGTGAACGAACGAAAATTTACTGAATATGTTTTCAGTGAGTGTTTCTCAGTATGTATATGATAAAAGGCAGTATTTGACGGCCCTTCAATAACAAAATAAGGAATGTACTGCAAGGGCAGTACCTATGCATTCCTCAGAGACCTTAGTGCCTTCATCACATAGTCCTAATTTGTTAAGAACTTGAAGAAATAAGAATTCATTTTATCTTTAAACGTTTTTCAGGGTACCCCCTCCTTAAATGTGGACTGTAACTGTGTTCGCTTAGTTGATGCTTAAAATGGACAAAATATATAGTATGATTTTCCCATTAATCATGGGTCTGCTCAGTTGCCTACTCTTGCTCCGGCTTGTTTGACATCATCTTGTCCGTCCATGAGGCACATAATGATATACTGTTGAGGTCTTATCGTGAATCCAGGGATGGGCTCATCTGCGCCCTAAATCTCCATCGCGTAAGTCACTGTCATTTTTGTAAGTCATTTTTGTATTTCAAATGCCCTATGGTAAGCTAATATTGCACTAATTTAGCAAACACTCCCATAACGGTAATCTACCATTGAACACATACCCATCACCGCCATGACGGTAATCTACCATTGCACACACACCCATCACCGCCATGACGGTAATCTGCCATTGCACACACACCTATCACCGCCATGACGGTAATCTACCATTGCACACACACCCATCACCGCCATGACGGTAATCTACCATTACACACACACCCATCACCGCAATGACGGTAATCTACCATTGCACACACACCCATCACCGCCATGACGGTAATCTCCCATTGCACCCTCTCACCCAACATCACCACTTCGGTAATCTACCATTACACACACACCCATCACCGCAATGACGGTAATCTACCATTGCACACACACCCATCACCGCAATGACGGTAATCTGCCATTGCACCCTCTAACCCAACATCACCACTTCGGTAAGCTACCATTGCACACACACCCATCACCGCCATGACGGTAATCTACCATTGCACACACACCCATCACCGCCATGACGGTAATCTACCATTACACACACACCCATCACCGCAATGACGGTAATCTACCATTGCACACACACCCATCACCGCAATGACGGTAATCTGCCATTGCACCCTCTCACCCAACATCACCACTTCGGTAATCTACCATTACACACACACCCATCACCGCCATGACGGTAATCTACCATTGCACCCTCTCACCCAACATCACCACTTCGGTAATCTACCATTACACACACACCCATCACCGCAATGACGGTAATCTACCATAGCACCCTCTCACCCAACATCACCACTTCGGTTAGCTACCATTGCACTCTTGTAACCAACACCGCAATGACTGTAATCTGCCATTTCACCCTCGCACCAAACAACGCCATTGTGGTAAGCTACCATTGCACATTGTACCTAACACCGTCATGACGGTAAACTATCATTGCACCATATCACCTATTAACGCAATTGCACTCTCTTACCTAACACCACTACGACAGCAAAACTACAGTACCATTTTACTATCACACCCAATACCGTATAGACTACACTCGACAATGCTATGGGTAAGCTTACCATTGAACCTTTACGCCCAACACTGACATCGCCATGACAATAAGCGTTTGCACAGGGAATACAAGAATACAGTCAAGTAATTTTATCAGAATTTTTATATAAAGATTTGAGTTTTCACTATTCACACTCAGCTTTATCAAAGACTATTTTATTTGTTTATGCATGTCATGTTTATGTCCTAGTTTTGATTGTTTGTTTGTGATTTAAACTTTTTTTCAGCTTTTATATACAATACAATCTACTCTTAAAGTGGTACTGAGGAGAGAGGGCGGTGTTTGATCTTAAAAGTTCAGTTTTCCAGCCGACAAGTGAGACAGCATTCCTTGACTTTTACTTAGTGATGATAGGGTGATCAGGCCAAGATCGCAGGAACACAGCAGGAAGTCGAGTCTAGTAGATAGAGGGGGATCAAAGAAAGTGGCCCACAAAATGGTTTAGTGAACTATTGCTAAATATCCTGACTATTGGCCTGAGCAGGGGAATTTTTGGCTGATCACATGGAAGGTGTAGCAGATGGATGCATCATTTGCATCTGCATGAATGGAGGCATGGTCGACTGCCGACATAGGCTGCACATCCAGTGACCTGAAAAATAAAAAGAGACATCAAATGCCTGGCAAATATTTTTGTAGAATATATGGCCAATAATACTGATTTTGCCATTTTTCAAGCCAACATTACTTCTTGATTAAATACAAAGTGACTTTCTCTTCAAACTGAACAGTTTTGAGTCAGAAACCACAATACACAAGCAGTGCACCTACTAGGGGCTTATGTTAAAGCAAGAGCAAGACTTGCCCTGTATCACATGGGCAATAGTTTCCTGCCTAAAAACAAATGAGATCTTCCTGGTGCCTCTGTAAAAGACTATGCAGACCTACATCTATTTTTCTATTCTATTAAATTGGATTTTTCCATTCTCATTTCTCCCAACATTGTCCCTGGTATTTATACCTAATTCTAACAATAAACAAGCAAACCAAGATACATACTATGCTTCTTGCATCACATATAATTTCTGCATTGAAATAAAGTTTATAAGCCATAATTTACATCAAAATATTACAAAGGAATCTTAATAACCTAACTAATTATTTGGTATTATTTCTGGACTCATATCCCAAGTAATAAAGATACTTGAAAGCATTTATGTTCTTTTCACTTTGATACATGGTACATTCATGGTATACTGCACATGCTTCAACGTTTATTAAAACAAGTGCACCCAAATGTGCATTAAACAATTGTTTGTCAATGGCACATAAAATGAAGTGCTTGCCAGACCTTCTGGAGGTTTATCCATTGGTGGGTTGAGACAATACATGTGGTAGCCCCTGTCACAGTCATCACAGAACAGCAGTTGGTCCTGTGGAATTAAGCAGGGTTTAGGGGTTCGTGGCATTAAGACCTGTGTACTGTAGGGCACTTTAGGAAAGTACTAGGACCTTTGTACTGTAGGGGCACTTTAGAAAGGTACTTGGAACTTTGTACTGTAGGGGGAACTAAGAGAAGTACTAAGACCTTTGTACTGTAGGGGGACCTAAGAGAAGTACTAGGACCTTTGTACTGTAGGGGCACTTTAGAAAGGTACTTGGAACTTTGTACTGTAGGGGCACTTTACAAAGGTACTAGGACCTTTGTACTGTAGGGGGAACTAAGAGAAGTACTAGGACCTTTGTACTGTAGGGGGACCTAAGAGAAGTACTAGGACCTTTGTACTGTAGGGGCACCTAAGAGAAGTACTGGGACCTTTGTACTGTAGGGGCACCTAAGAGAAGTACCAGGACCTTTGTACTGTAAGGGGCACCTAAGAGAAGTACTAGGACCTTTGTACTGTAGGGGCACCTAAGAGAAGTACTGGGACCTTTGTACTGTAGGGGCACCTAAGAGAAGTACCAGGACCTTTGTACTGTAAGGGGCACCTAAGAGAAGTACTAGGACCTTTGTACTGTAGGGGGACCAAAGAGAAGTACTAGGACCTTTGTACTGTAGGGGGACCTAAGAGAAGTACTAGGACCTTTGTACTGTAGGGGCACCTAAGAGAAGTACTAAGACCTTTGTACCGTAGGGGGACCTAAGAGAAGTACTAGGACCTTTGTACTGTAGGGGCACCTAAGAGAAGTACTGGGACCTTTGTACTGTAGGGGCACCTAAGAGAAGTACCAGGACCTTTGTACTGTAAGGGGCACCTAAGAGAAGTACTAGGACCTTTGTACTGTAGGGGGACCAAAGAGGAGTACTAGGACCTTTGTACTGTAGGGGGACCAAAGAGGAGTACTAGGACCTTTGTACTGTAGGGGGACCTAAGAGAAGTACTAGGACATTTTTACTGTAAGGGGAAAATTAAGAAAGGTACTAGGACCTTTGTACTGTAGGGGCACCTAAGAGAAGTACTAGGACCTTTGTACTGTACAGGCACTTAAGATAGGTACCAGGACCTTTGTACTGTAAGGGCACCTAAGAGAAGTACTAGGACATTTGTACTGTAGGGGGACCTAAGAGAAGTACCAGGACCTTTGTACTGTAAGGGGACCTAAGAGAAGTACTAGGACATTTGTACTGTAGGGGCACCTAAGAGCAGTACTAGGACCTTTGTACTGTAGGGGGACCTAAGAGAAGTACCAGGACCTTTGTACTGTAAGGGGACCTAAGAGAAGTACTAGGACATTTGTACTGTAGGGGCACCTAAGAGCAGTACCAGGACCTTTGTACTGTAGGGGCACCTAAGAGCAGTACCAGGACCTTTGTACTGTAGGGGCACCTAAGAGAAGTACTAGGACCTTTGTACTGTAGGGGCACCTAAGAGAAGTACCAGGACCTTTGTACTGTAGGGGCACCTAAGAGCAGTACTAGGACATTTGTACTGTAGGGGCACCTAAGAGCAGTACTAGGACCTTTGTACTGTAGGGGCACCTAAGAGCAGTACTAGGACATTTGTACTGTAGGGGCACCTAAGAGAAGTACTAGGACATTTGTACTGTAGGGGCACCTAAGAGCAGTACTAGGACCTTTGTACTGTAGGGGCACCTAAGAGCAGTACCAGGACCTTTGTACTGTAGGGGCACCTAAGAGAAGTACTAGGACCTTTGTACTGTAGGGGCACCTAAGAGAAGTACCAGGACCTTTGTACTGTAAGGGGACCTAAGAGAAGTACTAGGACATTTGTACTGTAGGGGCACCTAAGAGAAGTACTAGGACCTTTGTACTGTAGGGGCACCTAAGAGAAGTACCAGGACCTTGTACTGTAAGGGGACCTAAGAGAAGTACTAGGACATTTGTACTGTAGGGGCACCTAAGAGAAGTACCAGGACCTTTGTACTGTAAGGGGACCTAAGAGAAGTACTAGGACATTTGTACTGTAGGGGCACCTAAGAGAAGTCCCAGGACCTTTGTACTGTAGGGGCACCTAAGAGAAGTCCCAGGACCTTTGTACTGTAGGGGGAACTAAGAGAAGTACCAGGTGGTAATGGATCCAATGATCATAATCACAATTTGGAAAAAAAAAATGTTAACACATGGCAAATTGACTATTCATGCTTACATCATTATCAGAGGTGCCACAGAGTGTACATGATTTACACTCAATGCACTGCCATCGGTACTTCTTCACATTGTATGTCAACTTGGGTGTGAATTGTAAACATGATGGATGACCTACGAACAAGAAATGGAATTACATGAGATGAACTGACAATGAAAAACTAGACTTGATGTTGGTTTGATGTAAACACGTCTTCTGCAAATCAATGTCAGCAGACCAGCAATGAGCAATGTAACTTAAAAAAAGCGGTCAGAATGTGGTATTTTTTCTTTGTTATGTAATCAATGGGCCACTTTTTCTAACTGTTACATTGGGAAATTATAGGGTTCTGAGAATTTATATTGCAATATTTAAATAATGTTCTTGATTCACATGAAATTCTCTCCACTCAATTAATAGAATCACGACTTAAGCAGAAGGGCAAATACCTAGCTATCTTGATCATACATACCTGATCTTCCACAGTCAGAGCAAGACAACAGCTCCTCAGGCCTTCCGCTCTTCTTGTTCTCACTCACATCACCCAGACAAAAGTCGCAGTAGCTGTTGGGTGTCACAGAGTGTGTTGACTGCATGTCTGGTCTGCGTGGGCGGCCTGGTCCTCTCGGCATGGGTGATGGTGCCTTGGGTGAGTCTACAGCCAGAGCGGCAGGAGTGGAGGGAAGAGAGATGGAGTGATCATCTTGGGCGGCATTGCTAGTATTGTCCTGGTCATGGTTATAGTGGGTATAATGGTACTTTAAACCAGGACCATTCTTGTATCGTCTGCCGCAAACTGGACAGGGTAAAAAGGAAATAATACCGCATGACAAACCATCATACAGTACTTTTAACTGATGCATGGATGTCAGCACAGTATTGTCTGCGCAAACGGACATTTTCCATTCTTAAAAAGTGCTTTAAGGGATATTTCTGCTATTATTAATATCTCAATTGCTTTGTGATGCATGGCATTAATATGCCCTAGATAAAAGGAAAGAATAAATGGGGTATTGTATGCTGGCAAAAAAGTACTTGTAATTCTCATACTTTCACAGACGTAGGGTTTCTTTCGATCCTCTGGTGTCATTCGTGCTAATTCCTCCTTTGTTATGTTTCGGACTATCATGGAGCCTGAGAAGAGTGGTGATGGACGCTAGAAAAGAATGAAACCAGCAGGACCCATTAGCAGGTATGATGATCAAGTCTACAATGTCACCATTGCACATGAAGGGCCCTTTAAGAAGCTCCCCTTTTTAAGAAATACTAGAGAGTAAAGTATAAGATACATACTGGGACTGTGTGGAGCTGTGAAGAAGAACCATAACCCTTCTTGCGGCCAGGACGACCACGCCTTCTTTTCCCGAGCTCGACTTCCTCATCATCCGATGACAGCTGCTCTTCTACGTCTTCATCTAAGTCGCTACTGGCTTCTAGCCCCAGTGTGTCTTCTTCTGTGAACTCTTCTGCCCTACCCATCTGTTGTGAGTCCACATATTCCAATGCTTGTTCACCCTCTGCTTCGGTGAATGATGATGGCTCTGGAATGTCAAGTTAATGTTGAAAAATATTATTGTTTATGTTGTCATTGTGCACATTACAGAGCCTCTCTTGTTGATTCATACATTACAGAGCCTCTCTTGTTGATTCATACAACAGAATCTTCACTGACATAATAATAATAAGGTTCTGTGCGACAGGAGTACAACATATGAATCAGGCCTAAACACTTCTTTCACAAACAAACACTAGCTCTTACCTTTCAGTATAATAGATAAAAACAGCTCCCACGCGGTTCACAATTTTTTTTCACCTCTTCACAAGATCCTGACATTTAAAGGCAAAATCACCCGCTTTTTGAGCAAAGCCCAAATTTCGTTTAGAATTGCCGGCTTTTAACCCAGTTATAATACCCGCTTTTTATGCCGAATCACCCACATCTTGTTGAACACTTCCCAAACCTAACCGGAGCGGGCGCGTTATGACATTTCCCCTAATCAATCCTCACCTTCCTCTACTAAGCTCCCTTTCTCCTCTTCGCTTTTCTCTGGTTGATAAACTCGTTTTTTCTTGCGCCACCGTCTAGCAGGATATGTGTAGATGTACTGTGAACTTTCAGGTTCTCTACGCATAAACTTGCTCAACCAGAGATTGCAGTTGTTCATAGCTATTCCGGTTTGCGCGTCTAAAAATGGCGCTCGCATTTTTCTCTCGAAACATAACTTGGCATTAAACGCAGACACGTTGTCTAAAGCGTCTCTATACATTTTTCTATTAAATACACTCGACTTCAGTTACTAATAAAGACTTACTCGAGTGCGTTACGAGTGGAATTTTTAGTCATTAGATCAAACGAGTCTTTCAAAGTCACAATAAGCAAGCCACCATTACCACCGAATCTTTGTGGAGTTGTAAAGAGAGGGACTGGTCACTCATGTACCACAGGTAACCCATTAAAAGGGCGTACCGAGATTTTTAGATCGAAAAGCAAACCAAAATACACAAAGATTTCCTGGAGAGATTTTAGTTATAAAAGGCGGTAATTTTTTCTCTTTAACAGAGCCTTCTTCCCATGTCGACCTATTCGGGATGCTTGTCGTATCTTTTAGAGTACAAAATCGGGCCTCAGGTATTTTGGGGGCGTGTTAGAGGGAAAATTAGCTTTTCTATAAATATGGTAGGTGTTCGCAAAGAATCTGCTTGTAGCCGCTTTTAGTGTCCCGCACGCCATCTCCACAAGCGGTTGCAAAGCACACTTCAGAAAGAAGCACTACGAGCCAACGTTTTCTAGATTATTTAATACTTTCGACCTATAAGCAAAACACTTTGACAAAGTAAACAATATGTCATTCGCGCTGGTGCCTCTTTTTCATGCCTCTTTGTGTGTAGTGCAGGTCGCTAGAGATAGCGGTGCTGCTGGAACGCCCGCCGCCAAAATATTTTCAGAATTATGGTTATGCCTGTTAGGGCGAAACTGTTTTCTATATGTCATTTTCCTCCCCAAACGTTTCGGGACCTGGTCCGATATAGATATTCCACAGCATTGACCCACAATAAAAACACAATAATTTGAAAATAACTTCAAACCAAAAAATGAAATAAATAAATAAATAAATAAATAAATAAATAAATAAATAAATAAATAAATAAATAAATAAATAAATAAATAAATAAATAAATAAATAAATAAATAAATAAATAAATAAATAAATAAATAAATAAATAAATAAATAAATAAATAAATAAATAAATAAATAAATAAATAAATAAATAAATAAATAAATAAATAAATAAATAAATAAATAAATAAATAAGCGATAAGGATAAAAGATCCAAAAACAATTTGTGTCAAAATGTCTGCTTTTATTGTACAAGTAGTACGGTGTCTCGAATACTCAAACCCTTGGAAACTGGAATCCTTGGCAACTCGACCTTGGATCTCCTGGTCTTGCAGGGAATGCAAAAATGGAACGAAAGGGAATAAAAATTTCCGGGATTTCTTCTTCGAGTGCCTGTATTTAATTCGGAAATTTTTGGGAGTCTGTCTGGCCTTTCCTGTTTCCCTTCAAGTACTCTTCCATATTTATTCTATCGGTAACTTGAACTTTACTAAATGGAACTGGTAGGTTGTTTCACTTAGATGATTTCAAAGATTTCGAACCATTTTCTATTTCCTTAGAGGTTTGAGTTTTCTGGCATTTACACTTAAAAGTGTAAATTATTGACTCAGGAGCGTCCAAACTTGTAGCCTAGCTTTCGCAAAGAGAAAGCACAGAATCGTTCAGTGGCAGCCAACTGATCGTCACTCATCTTCACCCTCCACTCGTCAACCGGCACACCATGCCTTTTCGACTCAGCCTCGACCCAGTCCCCACTCTTAACCTGTACCCAGTCTCTCACTTCCGGTAAGTAATGCAAATCAACGACACGAATTACTTCCGGTGCAGCCGAAGACACATTGTGAATGAAATCTTCGTATTTCAGAACATGGTAATGGGTGTTATCGCGAGCTCGGAGGCTGAGCGATGCGTTCAATTCGCGCTCGACTTCTGCGCACTCTTTCTGCGCATAATCATGGAAAGAAACACTCGTGTCCTTGTCCAGCGATCCTTCCCACACACGCATGCGTGGGTCTGTAACAACATGAATAACGCTCAATGCCTCTGACGTAATCAAGGGGATGAGCCCAGTGAGTCCACCCCCTGGGGCGCGTTTGGAAGCAATTGACACGACAGCGTGGGGCTCTCGCGCGCACACCCGTGATATCCACCGCGGTACTAGTATCGGGCAGTTGGCGGAATAGGCCGCTAAACTCGTGAAGTTCTCCATGTGGGAGTAACACAATGGAGGCGATGAGAGAGACCTACTCGACAGCCGATATCGAGGATCCGTTAGTCCCGGATGAGAGAAGAATGTCAAATAGTCATCGTAACCATAGAAACGGCAATGAAAGACATTGTCCAGAAATGCACGCACTTGGCCGTTATACTCGCCTCTCTTGGTGTAGTTCAGCGTTCGGAACATCTCAAAGGGGTACAGGGGTTCATTCATATAAAACACGCCCGGGTGCTGATTGAATATCTGGCCGATGATTGACACTCTAGCGCCGGGTTCCTTAAGAATGAGGACTTTGCGGCGATTTGCGTAGTCCCATGCTAGATAGGGTTGTTTACCCGGTTGCCACGGCGATTTGTCTTTAAGGATGTAGAAGTAGAAATAGATGGTAACGCTACCAATCACTGCGACGGTCACCATGAAGCGAGCGATCATCATCGCTAGAAGAGCCATGACCAAGTTAGCCTGCAGGATAAAGTACAGAAGCAATGCGTAAGACTAGGGGTAGACTAACAAATCAGAGCTGTTGCAGGCCTCGAAATATTGGGGGCACGATACAGAAACAACAACAAAAAATAAAGGGGGCACAGCCCCGCCTCTACTGGTCATTTCCTTATATATTTTTTTTAGAATATTTTGATGCCCCACCCCGGCACCCAAGGGCTACGACCCTGCAGAGGGTCGGACGGACAAACAGGAGAGAAGATTCAGGAGATTTCGAAAGTGATGCTTTGACGAATAAACAGCGAAATATGACAGATGGACGGATAGACTCTAAACGACGTGAGGAAAGAGGGGGACTGACCAATAAACATATTCAACAGATGGACGAACGGATGGACTGACAGACATAGATAAGATCCACGTGGACAAGATGATGGACAGGCAAACAAATTTGATAACTATGACTTGATTGACTTATTCGTTTAATTTATGAGTCGTTAATGAAGGCGAGGAGATACTTATAAAGAAGTCGCAAAGTTTGTGTTCCGTTGCAAGTTGTTTATTTTTTTGCTAAAGGGGAGGAATGAACCACTTCTCTTTGCATAAACCAGCAGGCGTTAGCCTCCCTGAGCCAGATTACCACTTAGAGTCATGACGAACCCCTGGAGACTTGACTGTGCGTAAAGCGGGTCTCCTATTTCAAATCGCTAGTGCATGGCCTATATGTACCTGTCCCCGCCCCAGTAACCTCTATTCATCAGACAGCGGCTATCAAATTTATCCACCTTGATATGACAGACTGTAGTGTTACCTATTCAATTCCATGTGAATTTCAAGAGATAATTATTATGTTTACGCCTACCTGTGTAAGATGTATACCTCTCTCCCGTAATTCAAAGTTATTTGAGTTAAATAGCCAAAGCTCTTAGAATAATTATAAGACAAGCTTAAATATATCCTTTCTTCCATTACCTTTTTGTGCGCTACCTCATCATATCGGCTTGATACGGGTGTATGTCGTTAGCACCAGCTTACGAGTCTAATGAAAGCCTTGTTTTCTGGCGTCTTCTATTCCTATTCCTAGCGATGTTAGACGCACTTGCGATCCCATACAAGTCTAACCTGCTAGCGTGACTGCCAGACCGTGATCGACAAACTGGTAGCGTTACACATGGATTGATTCAGTCTATTCAAACAAATTGCAGGTACTCTAGTGACGGACAAAGAGACTGAGACCAGGTGTTTGAAGTGTGCGCTGTGGTCTTCCCACAAGACACCGCGCTCTCCTCGCAATACGCCATCATTTCGCGCCGCATTTGAAAATACGTAAAACTTGTCCTGTGCAAACAGCGCGAATTGCTGGCAGACGCTGGCCCAGTAAAGCCGACACTGTTTGTACATCATGTTGTAGGCCCGTACCCAGGGGGGTGCAGGGGGTGCGAACAACGGCCGAAGGTCCCCTTTCGGTTCGCAATAGACGTGCTATTTGTAGACAAAATTATAAAGCATAATCTGACAATAAACGTCCCGTGGAGATACTGCAAAGGCATAAAAAAACCCTCTTTGTTCTTTCAGGGGTGGTCAGATTTTTATTAGAGAGCCCCCCCCCCCCCCTCCCTCGGGAAAAATTACGGACCACACGCACCCCCCGAAGAAAAATCCTGGGTACGGGCCTGTGTTGGGAGGTGGTGTGATGTAGTTCGCAAACATTTCCTTTGTCTTATCAACCGTGAGAAGAGGTGCCAACAACGCCTGCCAATGTTGGATCTGTTTGCACTTGACTTCAAGACATAACCAAAACGAAACTTTAAGAGCTTTAGTCAGCCATGCTTTTCTTACTTTATTTGCCAAATTTTAACAATAGCTTCCCCAAATAAGCCAATGAAAACGGATGCTTTCTTGCACGTATTTTGGTATTTTGCTACGATGACAAAATGGCGGCTGACAGATACGCTGAACTGATTGCAAAGACCCTTTACTGCTGACTGATTCCCAGTCGTGATCGTGTGCGGAGAAAGAAAAAAAACGACGGCGCGCAAAGGCTAACGGACGGTGAGAAGTAAGACAATGCAAACGCAATGCATGCTGTACCGTTACAAGAGCTCGAATCGGCCCTCCGGTTCGCCCTCCCGTGGTCCTTCGCGCGCCGCGTGTGTTTTTTTTTTAACAGAGCCGAGACTGGGGACGAGACAGCCTTTACTGTCGAATCCGTTGTATCGCGACGCCGCATTTTCAAAACATCGGTTTGTTTTTGTCTTTTGGGATTTTCTGTTCCGCCAGTCAAATTATTCTAAGCCAATCAGATTCTTGCCATCTCTCGCCTAGTGCAGTTGCATGGCTTTCTGTCGCGACACTGTCTGGTTTTCGTCCAGAGGATAGCCAGGGAAGTGCACAAAGCGAGACTCTGATTGGCTTAGAATGGTTTTACTGACGGAACAGAAAACCAAAACAAATCGTGTTTTGAAAAGGCGGGTCGCGATACAACGGATTCGACAGTAATAGTTAAATACTTTCGATACCAACAATAGAATGTTGTGAGATGTTTTGAAGATTTATGTTTATTCACTACTTTGCTCAGCAATTTCTTAGTTGATCCAGATTACAAACGTTAACTTCTCTCACTAATCTCAGTATAATTCGACAATTTGTTCTTGCTGGGAACAATTTAATGTTTTTAAGCACAGAAGACGATTTTGAACCAGTTGGGGCATCGTATAAAGCTGAATGGAAGCTTGTCTCTTTCGAACATGAATCCCGGGGGCAAGAGACATGATATTGTTATTCTTATGAAAACCAGGTCTTTTGAAGGCATGCAAGGAACAGTCATAAAAATATATATTAAAAATACAAATAAATTTATATAATACATTAGACATAAACTAATTAAAAAATAAAGCACAAATTTTCATTACAGTTTGCGTTGTAACTTCTATGTCAGATGAAATGCCCTCGAGATTCCTTTTATCAGCAATGCTTTATGTGTATGAAATAAATGAGCAAATATCCGTAATTAAAATTTAGTTTTAAAAACTAAACAACTCTTCTTTTCGCCACTTAGCAGAACATGGCTTTCAAAAACCACGCCATTTCTGTTACCCACATTCCTATGGAGGCTACGACACAGGATTTTTATACGCCGGGTGCCTGCCACCGGTCAGCATTCGTATGTACGAAAACTACGTTGGGTGCCAGACGCCCAGGCCTCTTGTAATAGGCCCAGAGTAGTCGTGCCTACCACCGATGATAAGCCGAGTGCATTCGGACCTGCCATTACACAACTGACTTGCTTAGACTACGGTCTTAAACTCCACGGCTCCCGTAACGCGAAAGCCTTTCGAGGATTCACCCACAATTGATCTAGGTAGCCGGACTTTTTTGTACCAGTCCACATACCAATATAAATTTGCAGACAAGTCGAGGGAATGCAAAAATCTTCCTGATAGAAATATCTGTCTATTTTTGCTTCCTATGGTTTAACAATAGCGCTAACACGCGACCGTGTCACCGACAATAGGCCTTTTGTTTTCGAAACATAGCCTACCTTAAAATGACGCGGATCGAAATAGTGTAAAACGCTAGATAGCCAATCACCGACTAGTCACTTCAATGAAAGATTCGTCCGACCTCTGATATATAAACGGGCCCGTGTCTTCATGTCACAATCCGCTAATCGAGCATACTTTACGAAGTCCTCATTAGCAACCTAGCGAAAAACAACTGACGAAGGTCTCTTCATTAAGAGTCCGAAACCGGTCTTGTAAACGCTATAACCGCCCGCCGATTTTTCATCAAACGATGACATCGGAAGGCACCTTAGACGAGATGAGCGAGCCCTCTCTCAGAAAAAGCCAGAAAAAGCCAAAGTGCACTTTGAATTCTACGAGTTACAGTGGCGATTCTCGGCAGCCTCAAATCTTCCTGTTTGATTTTAAGAAATCTATTAAAACAGGAGTGAGCTGTACTGCAGATATGTCCTAAATAACTCTAAGAAACTTAACATGCACAAAGAAAGCGCTTATGTCAGGTCGAGCAACGCTCCTATAGACGTGAAACATTAAAGAACGACAAATTCCACCACAAAGACATATAATATGTCACCTAAGGTTTTTGTCACCTCATAAACCACGTCTAGCGTATATCGTCCTCCGTAGATCCATTTCTGCGGCATATAACGCTTAAGCAAAAGTGTAATCTCAAAGACACTACGCACTTTATTTACTTCATCAGAAGTCTATAAAAGGGCGAAAGATTCATTGATTTAAATATCCTTGATGTCCATAGCTTACTGAAACTTTTCAGTACACGCATTCTCTCCTCTTGCCACCCTCTTAGTTATAAGAAGGGTTTGTGTCTAGGGAGATGGCCTACGTCCGTTGAGAACAAATTCCTCACTTGCCACCTTCTAAGCCGAAATTCGCAACTTATTCTAGATACGGTTACGCGATTTCACAACATACATAACGGCGAGTGTTGAATTCACGGACAGGCAAAATGCGTTTTGAGGCAAACATGGCATCTAATAAACGAATCTAAACATTTTGTCATGAGGTTCTACCCGGCTAAACAGAATCTTTTGAAGATTCTTATAAAAAACTGGCAACTTATCAGAGATCTCAGCCTCATACGGCTAGAATCCTTAATGAACCTATAGTCTCTTATAGAAAGGAGAAACCGCTTATAGACTTTGAAGTCAGAGCTACAATCTCCCATAAAGGACTAGGTATCAAAGCAGATTTATTTGCAATTGTGGCGGGTGTGGCTGTTGGCAATATTACACAACTGCCATCGCTCAGAATTCGTACGTACGAATACGCTGGGTGGTAGACGCCCAGGCTTCTTGTGTATTCATGCCTGCCACACCGTCAAGCCTTCAGGAGACAGTGAAAAACAATACAGGAAGCAAGATAAATTACACATATAGTATATGGCCCCATTTACGGATTGCACCTTTCTTTTAAGCGAGTGAAATTAAGGTTCTCTGTGCTGATAGCAAAGGAGCTGCCCTTAAAACCCGTTTTCTAGACATTGAGTAGCTTATTTTGCATTTAGTAACTTATTTTGCATATTTTGCTTCAAATGTCCGATGTAAGTGTCCGTAAATCGGTGCCGTTCATAAATGGGTCACACACTTTATCTTCCCTTGTAAACATTAAGCGTAGCTGGCTAGCATAAGCTTACTTGTTCTAAAACAACTTCATTTTGTCCATCATTTCCTAAACATAGAGCTAAAGAGATGCTCCGTCCTAGTCCCCAATGTTCACAGAGAGCCCAGTCCCTTTAGTGAGATGATCCATTCGTACCAATCCCCCTAGCGTTCAATAGGCGTGTCCACTAGCCCCCCCGTCGCTGCTTGGGGAGTTGACATATGTCAGGTGGCCTTGGATAACATTGGGTTGTCCATGTGGGCGAATGATTGCTCCATTGCTTGATATGTACATTACTTTGTTACTACACTATACGTACAATGATTCTTGAGGTCTACTCCAACCACCATCTCTGTATCACGTACATATTCACGTGCACGCCCAGAAATGCTGTTGTGGATACTCCTTAGTACTCACAACTAGCCCAGATTCGTAACACGATTCGTGAACTTCTTTTGTAATTTTTTGCTCGACCAACAGTCTTATGATCAAGTTGGACAATTTCTTTATTTGCTAGCATCAGTAAAGCTTTTGGTCCACAAATGTGCCGGTATGTCCTGTATGAATATCCATAGGATTGTCAAGATGGAATCGATAATCTGTTGGTACTCGTCGGCGTCGATTCGGGGAAGAAGATTCAAACGTGACTGTCAACAGCAACCTCCGACATCTCCGCGAAGATCATGTCGAAGTTTGGCCGATCATTGGGATTCGGTTCCCAGCACTTCTTCATGACATTCGCCATATTATCCGGGCAGTTATCAGGCTTAGGCAAGCGAAGATCATCCTTGACACACTTCAACACCTCCTCATCCGACCGGTCGGTATAGGGAATCTGGCCGAGCGAATAGATCTCCCAGGCTAACACCCCGAATGACCAGACGTCGCTCTTCTCCGTGAAATCATCGTGGAAGATCGCCTCAGAGGGCATCCAGCGCAGGGGAATGAGGATGTTGTTAAAGCGGTAGTACTCGGCGTTATACAGATCGTAGCTGAGGTTAAGAAAGCCTATCTTGACTTGCAGATCCTTAGTCACCATGCAGTTACGCGCGGCAAGGTCCTTATGCACGAACTTGTTGGCGGCGAGGTAACTCATCCCCGACACAATGTTAGAGCACATGGTCAGCTTGTGAGATGACGTCAGAGTACTGCGCCCGTTATCGTTGCAGGAAAGAAGGAATTGCTTCAGGTCACCCTGTGGACCGAAAGACGCGTGGTTACCAAGATGTGATGTGGAAGAACACTACACTTTCATGGGAGTAAAATAACTTAAAAGCTACAATAAGTAAATGATCAAGTTTATTTTAAAGGGACAAGCTCGGCCTTCAAAGAATGCATTGCATTATTGTTTTCACATCAAACAATTTTCATACCATCGTTTTTCTTGCATGATGTAACACACCATTTTGGAAACCGCTACAATCATTTTTTTTCGCTTTTCTTATCGTTCTAGAACTGCGTAACTTTCACATAAACTTGCAGATTTCCTTGTTTACTACGTTTAATCTGGCTCGGAAATGAGCCTAAAAATTAACACTAGAGATTTCTCTCGTGTTCGCCCCAGGTTCTTGTAAAGGCCTGGCTAAACTAGGAAAGATCTTCCGTGCGACATGTTTTCTAGTTAAGGCGCCCCATAAAACATTGTACCACGCCAAATCCTGTACTGGTGACAGAGATGCTTCTCGGATAATTGAACAAGATTTTGGTGTCGCCGCTACAAAATCTCTCGCGTTATATGTTTTCGGCAGTGACAAAAATAGGAAACATTTAGGAGATTCTAAATGTTGCGAGTAACATGTCTCCTAGTTTAGCCAGGACTTTTGAATAACAACAGCAAACAGGTAAGGTATACCAACCTTTTCAAAGCACTCGAAGATCATGTAGAAAGGTTCACTGTCGCGGCACACACCCAAGAGGGACACAACATTAGAGTGCTCCATGTTAACGAGAGATTCCAATTCGCGCGTGAAGTCCTCCCGAACAATATCATCCTTAGCGATCAGAGATTTCACGACAACCATCGTCTCTCGCTCGCCATCCTTTATACCGCTGGCCCTCGCCAGGAACGCGCGGCCATATGAGCCGTTACCCAGGGTGCGTAGCGCCTCCAGGTCGTGCCGAGGGAATTCCATCTTGTTGTAGCCTGTGCGCGTGGTGTTGATTGGCTGGAGAGCTAGGTCATCCTGAGCCTCTTCGTCGTTCTCCACGTCACCGTTGACTGGAGTCGTTACTAAAGAGACAAATAAGGGTTCAAAATGTTAGTATCAAATCGGCGGGTTTTCTATTGGCCCTTGAGAAACAGACATTAATCATTTGGATCTATTGGTCATCCGCTAGGTACATTGAGAGAACCTTGGCCCTAAGGGAAGCCCATTGGACAGCCGCACATTAACTCTATGCGCATCTGATGACATAACCCCCACTGTATAGAGAAAATACAAGCAAAATAACGTCGCTAAACATACGTTGATCCTTCTTCTGTTGTCTCGCCCTCCTCCCCTTGCAGTAGATCATCAGGCCCACGACCAGCACGATATAGGCGGCGGCACAACCCACGGCGATGCCGATAGCACGGCCCATGGACGCGGTGGAGCTTAGGGCTTCCGCAGGGCTGTTCCGCACCACCTGGAGACAGCAAGAAGAGAATGAGTCAAATGTATACAACAACTGCTCTAATTCTATCCCATCTATAACAACATAGTAAGAGAATGAGTCAAATGTATACAACAACTGCTCTAATTCTATCCCATCTATAACAGCATAGTAAGAGAATGAGTCAAATGTATACAACAACTGCTCTAATTCTATCCCATCTATAACAACATAGTAAGAGAATGAGTCAAATGTATACAACAACTGCTCTAATTCTATCCCATCTATAACAACATAGTAAGAGAATTTGTCAAATGTATACAACAACTGCTCTAATTCTATCCCATCTATAACAACATAGTAAGAGAATGAGTCAAATGTATACAACAACTGCTCTAATTCTATCCCATCTATAACAGCATAGTAAGAGAATGAGTCAAATGTATACAACAACTGCTCTAATTCTATCCCATCTATAACAACATAGTAAGAGAATGAGTCAAATGTATACAACAACTGCTCTAATTCTATCCCATCTATAACAGCATAGTAAGAGAATGAGTCAAATGTATACAACAACTGCTCTAATTCTATCTCATCTATGACGACATAGTAAGAAGAGAATGAGTCAAATGTATACAACAACTGCTCTAATTCTATCCCATCTATAACAGCATAGTAAGAGAATGAGTCAAATGTATACAACAACTGCTCTAATTCTATCCCATCTATGACGACATAGTAAGAAGAGAATGAGTCAAATGTATACAACAACTGCTCTAATTCTATCCCATCTATAACAGCATAGTAAGAGAATGAGTCAAATGTATACAACAACTGCTCTAATTCTATCCCATCTATAACAGCATAGTAAGAGAATGAGTCAAATGTATACAACAACTGCTCTAATTCTATCCCATCTATAACAGCATAGTAAGAGAATGAGTCAAATGTATACAACAACTGCTCTAATTCTATCCCATCTATAACAACATAGTAAGAAGAGAATTTGTCAAATGTATACAACAACTGCTCTAATTCTATCCCATCTATAACAGCATAGTAAGAGAATGAGTCAAATGTATACAATAACTGCTCTAATTCTATCCCATCTATAACAGCATAGTAAGAGAATGAGTCAAATGTATACAACAACTGCTCTAATTCTATCCCATCTATAACAACATAGTAAGAAGAGAATTTGTCAAATGTATACAACAACTGCTCTAATTCTATCCCATCTATAACAGCATAGTAAGAGAATGAGTCAAATGTATACAACAACTGCTCTAATTCTATCCCATCTATAACAGCATAGTAAGAGAATGAGTCAAATGTATACAACAACTGCTCTAATTCTATCCCATCTATAACAACATAGTAAGAGAATTTGTCAAATGTATACAACAACTGCTCTAATTCTATCCCATCTATAACAGCATAGTAAGAGAATGAGCCAAATGTATACAACAACTGCTCTAATTCTATCCCATCTATAACAACATAGTAAGAGAATGAGTCAAATGTATACAACAACTGCTCTAATTCTATCCCATCTATAACAACATAGTAAGAAGAGAATTTGTCAAATGTATACAACAACTGCTCTAATTCTATCCCATCTATAACAACATAGTAAGAAGAGAATTTGTCAAATGTATACAACAACTGCTCTAATTCTATCCCATCTATAACAGCATAGTAAGAGAATGAGTCAAATGTATACAACAACTGCTCTAATTCTAGCACATCTATAACAGCTTAGTACGAAGAGAATCAGTCAAATGTATACAACAAATGTTGTATTTCTAGCCCATCTATAACAGCATAGTACGAAGAGAAAGAGTCAAATGTATACAACAACCGTTGTAATTCTAGCCCATAACAGCATAGTACGAAGAGAATGAATCTAATGTATACAACAATTGTTGTACTGTAATTCTATGCCAGAAACGTAACCAGAGACCAAAGCAGAACAAAGTTTGCCCACTTTGTTACTTTGTTTCTCCGGATTCATTCATCAAAATATGTATCCTACTTTTTAACTGATAATAACAAGAACACAGTTTTGGTGGCAAAACGGCCTCGTGTAATGAAACGGATAATCTATCAACATTTCATCGTCCCAAGTTTTTTTTATAATTAACAGCACTAAAGACAAATCAGGAGTCTGACCTTCAGAGAGATTGTAATCTGCTTGAAGTCCGCCAAGTTCCCCGCGATGCAGTAGTACCGTCCTTCGTCCTCCAGCTTGATGTTCTTGATAAGAAGAGAGCCATTTTCGAACTGAATGAACCGCTCCTTGTCCAAATTATCCCCTCCTTGTTGCTCCTTCCCCCAGCTGATCTTTGGTTTGGGGTAACCAGACGCATTACAGTGAAGCCAGATGGAGTCCATTGCCATTGCGGTGGTGTTTTTAGGCTTGAGTTCGAATTTGGGGTACACTGGAATAGGAACAAACACCGTTTAGTCTACGAAAGCGAAACTAAACCACCTATCTTTTAGACTGAGGGCAGTCCAATTAAGTAAACCTTTTCAAAATCTTGGCTTGTCTGTTACAAACATTCCTGTAAGCAATTAAGCAGCTAAGCCCTTATTCTAAATTAATAATTAACTATTGCAATTAAAGCATAAACACAATTATTCAGCACAGTTTCGGATCTACGGGGAGGGGCGGGGGTGTTAGTTAAATTCCCCTCTTGGGCTGCCTAGGAAAGGTGTCATGTACACAAATTGGGACTTGGAGTTTCTGGGAGGGCCTAGAATAATACAGTATTTCCTTCTTGAGGATGCATGCCCTCAAAGCAGTCTAATTGTTGTGCATTTTATTACCGATAAAGGTCACCCCCCTGAAAGCAGAAACCTACAGCAGATCTGCTCCTGCCATATATTACCACAGTGTTGTTCTACCTAGAAGAGTTCATATTAACTTACCAAACACGGACACATTGACATATGCTGTGTAATTACTGAAGCCATTCATTCCAGTACAAGAGTACATCCCTGCATCTGACATCTGCAAGTCCTTGATAATGAGGGTGTCGCCATCTATCTCGGTCTTTTTAGACAGTTCAGCCCCACCCACTTTTGCCCAGACAATCTTTACAGGTGGGTGTCCCTTGAATGTACAGTAGATCTTGCCCTTTGAGCCCAAGTCAAACTTGTGGTGGACCTGGTGGTAGTCAGCTAGTTTAACAGCAGCTGAAGAATAAGATGAGAAGTTATGGGGAAAATACAACCCAGCCTAAAGGAATGGCTACTAAAACGTCACACCAATGTCTCAGATAGAGTAGACACTTTATATTATAGAAGTTATGGCGAAAATACAACCCAGCCTAAAGGAATGGCTACTAAAACGTCACACCAATGTCTCTGATAGAGTAGACACTTTCTATTATAGAAGTTATCGAGAAAATACAACCCAACCTAAAGGAATGACCACTTAAACGTCACCCCATGTTTTGGATAGAGTAGATGCTTTCTATTATCTAAATAGACAGTTAGCCACCATTTTGTCATCCAAGCAAAATACAAAGTTTGATAAAGAGTCCTTTTTCATTGGCTGATTTTGGGAAGATATTGTGACATTGTTGATTGAATTGACCAAAGGAAGAATAAAACTTTGTTTTTAGATTTTTGAGATTTCTTTACATGAATTGTCTTTCAATATACAATGAAATCAATAACAGTGGCATGGCCGGCTAAGCCCCAACAGTGCCTTGTGAAAAACTTACAAACCGTAGAACATTGTTTTGCATAAAACTTTAAGATGGCATGACAATACGCAAATAGTGGAACGTCTTCTTAAGAAAGACAATGACACAGTTTACTGGTATAGAATATGATTTAAACAAAAAAAACAAATACTTCAAGACTTTTGAATGATCATATTTGGTGTTCAAAACAAAATAAAAATTAACTATAGTAAAACGTATCTGTACAGAATACTTATCAAAAAAGCCAACATTACTGGATATCTCAAACTTACCCATAACTGAGACATTCGCTGTCTTTGTTGCCTCCCATCCACCTAGATGCCTTGCTATACACTCATAGAGCCCCCCATCACGGGGAGCCACCTTGCGAATAACAAGATAACCTCTGGAGTTTATTTCATGGTTGCCATCTTGGACAACATCGATTTGGTTCCTTTGCCAGATGAGTTTTGGTGGAGGAACCCCCTTTGCAGCACACTTCAGTACCACCTTGAGACCTTCCATTGCTTGCATATCTTTGGGCTCTTCAGTGAGTACGGGTGGTTCTGCATTTATAAAATGAGAAATCAGTAAGAAATACTGTGATCAAGATGATAATACTGGGCCTGAAAACTTCCCTATAGTAGCTCTTTTCTATTTCTATTTTCTATATAGCTCAAGCAGTGGTATTATGAATTGCACTGTCAGGAACACATGGTTATAAAACACTTGGATCGTGAAGGATTATGTCCATCATTGATGTCTTTGTATAGAAGGCTTGAACGATTTCCAAGGCTTTGGAGTTACATGCCTCTTCAAGGCTCGTTTTGAACTTTATGCTGAATAGCACAAGAAACTGGGTGAAAGATGAATCCATGTGCAGTTTGTTACCCAGGGGCATAGCCAATGGGTGGCCAAGCCCCCCCCCCCTTCTAGCAGCCAAAAATATAGTAAAGTAAATGTATGAGACATTATCTGAAATACAGGAGAAAATGCCTTGAAAGGGCCTTTTAGGCCCCTCCTGTTAAAAATCGTGGCTACTGACACCTTACACCCACAGCCTTGTTTGGCTGTGCCTTGGCTCAAGAACATTTCTATTGTTGATTTTTCCTTACGTGATATGATTATCTGGACCGTCTGAGATTTTTTCCCAGCAGTATTTGATGCAGTACAGGTAAAGTTTCCAGAGTCCTCCATAGCTGTTTTGTTGTTCCTCAGGGCAGTACCCTTCATGTCATATTTAGCAGGTAGGGACTTGCCATCAGCTAACGACCAGGAAATGGTAGGTTTTGGCAGGCCCTTTACATCACAGGCAAAGGTGAATGGCTGTTTCTCCAGAATGTATCTTGTCGGTGGCGCTAGTACCATCTCACCAATAACTGAAAAAGGTAAATTAGGAAATAGAAAATGAGAAATGTCATGGCTTTGGGGATATTGATACATGTATGACAATATGACAACAAGCATGCAACTTTGCATGGAGTTTTTTTAGAAGCTTGATATTTAACTAATTAAGGATGCATTACCCATAAAAACAAAGTTTAGTGTGTTGATGAGAATCAGAAATGTCAAGTAAAACTGGATGTTTTGAAAAAGTGTCACATATTAACAAAATATTGGATTTTGATTTTAAGATAAAAAGTATCTTAAATATCAAATAGTTAAGAAAACCATAAATAATAAGGTAAAAAGAAGAAAAATATGCCACTTACAAGCCTCTCCGACTTCTGCTTCAACAGCATAATTGGCCATGATGTTTGATGCAACACACTTGTATGTCCCAAAGTCACTCTTCTCAATGTTTGAGATCTTCAAGGAGCCATCTGCATTGGCTGATATCTTACTACTGTTCTTGAGGGGATCTGTGCTAGTCTCCAAATACCAAGAGATATCTGGTTTAGGAGTACCAGTAGCTGAGCAATAAAGGGTGATGGTATCACCAACTACTGCTATAGTATCGCTTGGTCTGACTTGAAAGACTGGTACTGAGGCCACTGAGATGGGATCAAACAAAACCATGCATGAGTTAACATGATTATTTATTGTCCCTATTATTGTCAAAATGTTTTTTTCGAAAACAATTCAGAACTGTTGGAAAAAGTATTGGAGACCTAGAATCTTGCCGTCAGCGAATAAAAAAAAAGTTTCAAACATAACTTGAACAGGAACATTACAAAAATAAGGTTGGCTACTCTAGGATATTTCATCGGAAAGTTTTCCTTTATCTTACCTATCACGCTCATCTTGAATGCAGGACTCTCACGTACACCCAAGAAGTTTTGAGCAATACAGGTGTAGTTACCAGAATCTGCAACTTTGGGGTTTTCAAAGTTCAGTCTATTTCCAGAAGCAACAATCTCCGAGTTAGGTATTATGGTGACTCCATCTTTTTTCCATTCAACTGTAACCTTGGGCATGCCATTACATTTACACCTTAGCTGAATGAGAATACCCGCTGGGAAAAGTGACTGTGATGGACTGCTTGCAATCTTTGCTGCTTCACATATACCTGTCAATAAAAACAGAATGTAAGTACACAAGTCATAACACAATTACACTTTGTGTATTCAAGATGGCAAAGACTCAAAATACATATAACTGGACTTTGATTGATGTCCAAACAGATTGTAAGTGGGGGAATACATGCCCAACTATAATTTTGAAAGGCTTCCTAATCAAATTAGGCAGCTAGCCAGGAAGATTATACCCTTGAATATTTTTATTACTTCACTATTTTTAAGAAGGTGGTAGGTAACAATACAAATAGTGGCAATTTTCTTTACTCTACTGGTTAAGGATTTCACAAAACACAGTCAGCAACTGCAGTAATGTGCTTTATTTAGCACATTTTTTTAAGAATAATGACCAACAATGTAAATCAGAACTTCCACACTTTCTTTTTCATTAAAATACTATCTTATCAAAGGCTACAAATTCCTGAGGAAAATCAACAGGAACAGTAACAATAAAAATAGATAGGAAATTAACTTATTTTAACATTCAGTGATTCAAACAAGCAGTGGAGATATTGTGCATAGAGAAATAAAAGTATCAGGTTTTGAAAAGGAAGGCTTTGGTTAAAAGGTCAAGTAAGTAAGAGCTGTCACTCTGGACAAGTGAAACCTCAGGAAATAACAGCAATTCCACTTCACAGCATGAAAGTGGAATGCTTTGAAAAAAACATACTGAGTAAATAAGTTCAGGGTAAAACATGCGTAACAACTTGGAGATTCATCCTAATAGCTTTTACACGTTGTCATTTTGCATGTATGTATCTGTATAAAAAGGTCCCCAATTTGCCACAAGTGATAGGTTATAGAAATGCAGCACAAGATATAAACCACAAATATAAAAGATAAAACTGGATTGTCAACAAAAAGTTAGGATGTAATCTCTCTTCAACTCTTAAATGAAAGATGGCAAGACATTAGTAAGGCACATGTAATCCATAAAGTAATAACAGTTTGATAAGAATCTAAATGAGTGCTTATTCATCACTGAATATGTGGAGCATGGAAATTCTTGACAACTTGGTGATGAAGTGATAATATTGTAAAACATCCTAGTGGAGTATTATCATGATTTAATTGTTGTACTACAAGGCTTTGGTTAGACATTAACATAATATATAGTAACATTTGCTAAATTTCAGTTATACAAAAGCGAACATCCAAGCAACAGGAGATTATTATTTCCTCAAGACTGATTCAATGGATGTAATGATTAAATTAATCTGATAAAGTCTGGATTGATCCCTGCTGGCTAGGAATTATTATGAAAAAACAACTAATCATCAAACAGCAAAGGCACAAAAATATAACCTTTATCCTATGTGACATTACGCTGCACACAATTAGGTGAAAATATTAATGTAAAGAATGTAAGAAACTGAGTAAAAGTATGATGCATTTTTAGAGGGTATTCTTGCAGAAAATCTAGAAAACAAGAGTTTTAGAGCATGTGATATTTTTATTGCAAGAGTGTCATGTCTTTTTTATGCCATAAAATGAAAACTTTTTAAGAAACAAAGACAAGCACAAATGGCCAGCAAAACCATTTGTAAGTGATCAATAGGCATAGAAGCCATCTGTAACAATTATTAAGAAACATTAGGGCTAAGTTCAAGATTTGGTAGAGTTCAGTCATACCCAGAATCTTTACTAAGCTGTTGACTTGTGTCTACAAGTTTATGTCATAAAAGAGAAAATTAGCTATATGTTATGAATTAACATTATATGAATTCAGAAAATCAAATATAATGATTGCAAATAGGCAAGCTTGGTCTTGCCTAGATTTGAATATTTATCAGCATAAATAGTAAACAAGGAAGCCAGAATTGTGAAGCTAAAAGCGTCAGGAGACCTGAATTTTTATTTAGACTAAAAGACACCCTTCCTGTTGACAAAATAAACAATGTAAATCTATATAGTCAAGCGTTATTGCTATCTAGGCTGGGATCAATCCTTATTAATATGCCTTAAGTGCAGAAGGAAGTCCTGTCCCATCTATTTCTTTCATAACAATTCACACACAGGGTCTGAAATTATTCTAAAATGCAATTCCAATACATGTCTGTGTCTGTCTTGGCTGGCGGAATTAAATCCATATGGAAATTATCCTTTTAATAAAAGAATGTGTTACAAGAGAGATTCTGCAGATATGTAATAAAGATCAATTTTTTGAAAACATTCATAATTTCAACATTATGAATTATCTATGAAGATAATGTATGTTAGCCCAAATAAAAGTCTAACTATATGCCTATTCATTCATATGCTATCCTGTAAGTGTAAACACAAGCGAAATACTTTCAGCGTATGAGAACTGGCAATTGGCACCTCATTTTGGCTCCACTTTCTAGGTTTACTGAAGGGAGTCAACTTTACCAAACAAAAGGTACTTGAAACCAGACAGCCTTGAAGCAAACAAAGACAGAAATACGTAATAAAGTTTATCTCTTGAAGAGAATATCCAAGGCTAAACTAAAAGGCACCGATGCCATAAAAAGACATTCGTTTCCATTGATAATACTTAGTAAAATTCAGTGTTAGTTCAAGTAGGTGCTTAGATATACCGAGAGTGTGGCTTCCACGGTGTTTTATAAATAGGCGTTGTTGCGTTGTTAGTGTAACGATATCAAGCCTAAACACCAGTGAAATTTACAAGGGCGTAACAATGCCCGTTCTCATTGCAACTTCTGCAATTCGATTTTTTCATTGTTAATGGAATCTTTGTATGTTCTCTTAATCTCATCACCATCAAAATACTTTCGGCTCGGCTTTACTGGCGTCAATAGTATTAGCCTAATTGAGAAGTGAATTTAAAGAATAAAGTTAACTCACGGTGCGCTAAAAGGATCGAAAGGGGATGAAACATAGAAAGTATAAAACTACCCTAAACACTTGGTAATCTAATCCTAGAGGGATAATTTGACGGTGGGGTAATAAAACAGTGGATTTCCAAGTAGGGTTGGAGCTTAGCGATGCAAGATATGCTAAATAAACACGTCTGAATAAGCGTGTGGTTCATTCGATCCATGGATAAGTGTTTGATTGTAATAGCCCTTCCCCTTTGCCAACACTGTCACCACACATTCAAACTCTCAAAGATCTGCCAAAATGACTTACTTTGAACCTCTAGAGCAGCTGCTCGACTGGATTCGACATAGTTTCTTTTATTCATGCGCGCCTTTGCTACGCATATGTATTCTCCGGCATCCTCTTTTTGAGTAGCGATGATCGATAAACTGCCATCTTGGTTTACTATCACACGATCGGTTGGCCGAATTTTGTTTCCATCTAAAGTCCATGAGTATCGAATTCTCCTATCGCCGAATTGTGCGACACACTTTAGAGTAACGGCTTGGCCTAGTACCACGGCTGTATCTTGCGGTTGGGCCAAGAATGTGATTTTCGACTGAGATTCCGTAAGAGAGGCTGCAAAAAGAGAATAAACTTTGTGTCAATCGACCAACAGTGCAAGCGACATATAAACTAAACATTCACCCAAACCGCGATAAAAAGGACTGCCTTTACTAACGATAATATAGAACATCAAGTATAATGGCATGGTATACAGATCTATGAAATTGTTTCTTCTTAATAGTTGTCTTGCCTCAAACAATATATATATATACAGCTGATACATAGCTTAAAGTCTTTTGGGCAGTTAGACCACAAAACAATGGAACATGCCGAATTCAAGAAGAATGTGGTCTTTCTATCTAGTTAAATACAGGAGACAAGATCTTCACGACTATACACAATACTAATAGTATAGATTTACAGAGGAGAAGGCAAGTACCGGGCTTCGTTTTTGGTAGGTAAAGTTGTCAGAACGCACGACTTCTTTGGCTAATTTATTTGTAGTTCATAGCCACTTACCTAATAGAACAATACTAAAGCAAAAGTAGATGTGGAAGAATCTGTTTTTCCATCTCCGTGAACCCAGAACACCCTTCATTCTCTCCACCGATCTAATATGGGCGAAATTCAAATAATATTTGAGAAGGGAACTTCGTAATGACGGAACGCCATGAGAAAAACTTTGCAGCAGTATTGGGTCGAACGCCGACCCGAGGAAACGTCGATCACGTGCCTTTTACCGCTTCCGGTACAGTCTGACCAATCAAATTACTCCACTCCTTGAATGCAAGTGGTTTCCGGTTGCGAGTAACCAATCAGCAGAGAGAATGAGTTACAGAGTGCGCTATGTTTGCCAGCTTCTTTGAACTACATTATTCGCTTTGTCTAACTCAATCACGGATTTTTCGCATGACTAACACGCTTCCCTTTTTATGTTAAGCTCGATCTCTCGCCCTATTGATACAAGGCGATATTAATTGTATTTCCTTATGAGTAATGAGAAGGGAAAGCCGGCAGCTTTTGAGGTCTCAAAACCACGAGATGCATGGTTCGGATGAATGGAGGCTGATTTCTCAGATCGAATTTCGCAAAGGGCGGTTTTCACAACGCAGTGATTTTCACAACGGGGCACGATAGGAGTTGAGCAATATTGTCAGTCGTGGTGATATTCCCGTTGTATAATTTATAGCTTTATTATCTCCATGGTATTGTTCTCCTTTCGCTCGTAAATTAGTTTAAAAAACCTGCAACCAGACTTTAATTGTCTAAGGAGACCGGAAAAAGGAGTTGAAAGACGAACACCGAATAACCCGCAAAGATCATACAAAACTGAACAATGATGCTCTTGAAATGAATAAACATATAAAAACTCGGCAAACAAAGCATCGAGAATTTTGTGAATAAAGTTCACTCACAAAATCACCTATATTATTAGTTATACATTTTGTGAAGGCTCCAATTTTGACCACAGGCATACCACGGCTACCCTGGTTCCACGGCCTCGTGCGTCTCTATTTAGTGGCCAGCGAGGTTGAGACGGCCAGCGGCTTTTCTATCCCACGCTTTCAGGGTAATGGTGTATGTTGCGTCTATGAGTCAGATTTAAGAGTATTCGCCTCAGGGTAGATTGTTCAAAACACACAATTTCATATTTATCGTCGGTAAAAGTGATCGAATATTTGGTCAACATGCGCCACTGTTTTGTCGTAAACTTGAAGTAATGCGCTAAGTAATTTTTGCCATTACTTTATTTCAGAATATACACTTTTAACCTGATGTTCATAGAGTAGCTAATGATGAGGGGTATGAGTGTCTATGTGGATGACTGTGGGAATAATAAATACCAAAGCATATCGAGAGATACTCGCTTCAACATCATAAGATCCTAAACACAATATGAGGGCGGAGATGCGAGTACATGGCTCAAATTTCCTCTTTCAATAAAATACTGAGTGCGAGTGCGATTTTTTCAAAATTATTATATATCAACAAGAAAACTCGGACGGCAGGGACATTCTCGCAAGCTCTAATTTACACGGGGCTCTTTAAAATGAATGCCATGCAGTATCTGCCAAGTTTTTAATGGATCGTAAATGGAATTTTCTCGCCAAGGTAATTGTCTCACATTTGCCTAATTGCAACTATATACTAGTAAGTGACCAGGGCCGTAGTAGGGGGTGGGGTACTCCCTCACTCCCAATGTTTGCAAAAAGTATAAGGAAATGACTAGTAGGGGCGTGGCTGTGCCCCTATTGTTTTCTTAATGTGTCTCTATCGTGCCCCTCCAATAATTTGAGGCCTATTCGGCTATGAAGTGAATACTACATTTTGCTTAATTTCGCGTAACCTTTCTAAATGAATTAATAAAATAACTTTTAATGCCATCTTTAATATTCTCGTAACAAGGCAGCTCTGAAGTTATCCTGGATACCTAAAGTTCCCTTTGCGGTATTTTGCTGACACGTCATTTAGCGACTGAAAAAACTCTGATACCAATGGGCGTATCGTAAAGGCTCTTTTTTTACACCCAGTCTCGGGTTTCCCGGAGATGGCTTACAAGAGTTGACAATAGGCGGTGGATAGGGGGTGGAGGGAGGTATATAAAATAGGAAAATAGGTAATATATATGTCAGAAATTATGAAAAAGGAGTTAATGCCCTATCCTTCATAATGTTTTTAAAATTAATTTTAGAAGCTTACGAATGGCGAGATTCTCCAGGACTTCTAGTATAAAACAATCTTCAATCCCCAAATTTTGTCTCTGAATTTTGCTTATGCCCCCCAACCTCAAGGCAAGCTCCGTCGTCCCTTGCTCCTCATCTTCTGTGTAGCTAGTATCAAAGAATTGCTATCAAATAGGCATCAAGAATATAATAACTCATTATATGTTACCCGAACCCAAATGAGGTTTAGACGACTTTGCCGGCTGGAACAGGGCCTCGAGTGATCAAAATAAGATGCCGTATAAGAAATCTGGAAACTATTTACTGAGAACGCGGACAACAACATGGGTAGCACTACACTATCTTCGCGCTTCTCGCGCCAACTTGAAATAAAAACGGACAAATTAATTAATGACGGGTACAAAAAAACCTTAGCGGGTAAAAATATCAAATTGTTCATTATGTACCTTTTGAATTTGCAGAGCTTGCTATGAGAAGAAAACGAGCGACCAATCGCGCTATAAGGTCTTAGAACTAACTCTTTAAGAAAAAGTTGTAAAATATAAAAAAAGATTTCCTTTTTTTTAGTACACTCGTGATTTATTTTAATCACTCTTACATATTCCATTAAAATCCTAAGGGTTTAAGGGTAGTAGTGTCTTATCTTATTCATGCCCATATAAGCAGGTAGCTATAACATTCGGTTGAATAATTAATAAAGCAATTTGCAGTCAACTATTTCCAAACAAAAATCTATTACAGAATCTCTCTCAAGAAAAGTTTATCGCTAGATCCTGTGGCGCCATTAAACACACACATCCATATAGCACTAGCGGCGGTATTACATTTAAACGTTAGACATTCCGCAAACTGTCGACGCTTTTTAAAGAGATTAATAGAACATCATCTAAGGCGGTAGTCTGCGGCGGTCTTTAGTCTCGCCGATTGTTCCATTCTGTTGTAAGATAGCAATAACGGCGAGAAGATATTACATGTTTTATTCACGATCACGCAGCTGGGTTCCGCTAGACAGTAATGATTAAAGTGCGCGTTTGTAGCCTGACCCAAAGCAATGGTTTAGCGAGCCCCGAGGTTCATGGAAAAGACCTGTATGTAGCAATACATGTCTCGTGAGTAAAGCGCCAACTTCTTCCAGCATTGCGGGCACAGGATGGAGGAGTTGACGTCGTCAAATCCAACAAACCACACCATAGTTAGGCCAATTGATTTTGGGGCACAAGGATTTGCATTTATTTATTGACAATATAACAGATGGCTAGGCCAGACTTGTGGCTGATTGGATGGAGCGTCTGTTAAGGTGTAGAACAAGGTGACATACACGAAAAACATAGCTTTCTTCGCGAGATATAGGGATTTTTTTTTTATAAATTTGGTTTTCCAGTGGAGAGTGGGGCTGGAGAGGAGGCATATTCCCTCTGTTGCATAGAATGGAAGCCACAGGTGTCCAAATAAAAAAAATAAAAAAGTCCAACCAGCCAGCAAACTTTCTTTGCTTGCAAAAATGCTTTTAAACTCTGTTTATGTTCAAATGATGTATACAGCTATGCATGTATAAAATGTTGTTATTGCGAATAGCAAATCCGCACGTTTTCAGACCGATCGCTGCTTATTATTAGTACAAAATGATAGGTCTCCTCCTGTTCAGTGAAATCAGCTGAAATATAATGCAGAGTTTGTATGAGCAAATACTGAAAAGTTTTCCCTAAAAAATATCGTAAAGAATCAATATACTCGTAATGAAATTCTTATTGTCTCCATATTTGGTATCGCTGAGTTAATGCGGCGTGATATGGGAGGGGTAAGGGCTTCTCGTCAATTTAAAACAAAGTGCATAGAGTTGGGCTCCCTGTGGATGGATTAGAAGAAAGAAGATCCAAAAGCTTATCGCACAGTTTGGAACCAAATCCCATTCTTGCATTCAGCAGATAAGTAGAACGGGACGATATATGTGTTTCGTATTTATTTAACCAAATAGCATCTTTAACGATTTAATTTGCCTAGCAAGCATATATAATTTTTCGACAGAAAAATTCGCCTAGCCGTAGGATCATGTTTCCATAGTAACGTCAATAGCTGGTGTTTCCCTACCACCCGTACCAGTTACGTGTGGTTTTCAATGGAAACTCGACATTCAACTCGACAAGCCTCACAATAAAATATCGCGATGAAACGCAAAGAGAAAAAAGACAGCGCTTTCTTTTAGAAAAACTGTACGGAGAAGCTGGCGTCGAGTGCTCAGCTTTGCTTGATGTAGAAGTTGTTATAAAAACCGCCTGCTAAATATACCCATGAACACTGCGATAACACCTGCCCTTACTCCTTCAATCTTGGATGATCTCATTTCATCGAGGATTGTGTTCTTTCGCGACAGAGATTTTCCCATGAGAAAATATAATCCGCGGAGAAAGAATTGCAAACGCGACACTGTAATTGTTGTTGGATCAGAATTTTTTTGTTTGAGGACGACTGGTGATGTTATGTACCTTGGAAGTAAACAAAAGGCCAATCTCTCCACGAGACGCAATCCTAATTTTGTTACATCAATTACAACAAAGAACAAGAATTTTGACAGACTACCGTGTGTAGAGAAAGTACTAAAACAAGCGGCTGGGAATAACACCAGGGAGTAGCTATGAAGGGAAAAGAGAGCGTGGCAAATAAGGAGGCTAAGGATGTGAGCGAAGGAAGGTGCAATGGTGACTGGCTTTGGAGTCTCGTCGCACCGTGGTCCCCGCCAGACGGTGACCTGACTACGACTCATGTCATCTACCTTGTACTCGTGTTATTTGGTGCTATAGGGTCCAGTGTGTTCAGTGTTCCTGCTGTGACCACACTCCTAGGAACTACCCGAGTACACTGCACATACAATACGACATGTTACATCCCCAAGTACGCTTTTGCGGTGCACAGAATAGGGTTCGTCAACGCGAGCTTTTTTGCCATTCTTATCCTGGTATTCAGTACAATGCGTGTTATAACACGGTCCAGTGTTGATATCGGCCTACACACTGGAGTATGGGTTCCAAAGGCTGTGCTCCTAGCGCTTCTGGGGTACACGGCCTTCGCCACACCCTATAGCATCATAGACACCATATATGGATGGTTTGAGATCTTAGCATGGGTGGTGTTTAGCGCCGTACAGCTCGCGTTTGTGGTAGATCTGGCCCGATCGTGCGGACGTTCGTTCACCAGGACCCCACACGACGGTACCTCCATCGTGCTGAAATCCTTTACGTGGATCACTGCCATAGTATCAGTGGCCAGCACAGCGCTGTTATACGCCATCTACGGCCACGCGTATCTACAGTCACGTGACACGTGCCCAGTCCACCTCGTCCTCATCTCCGTGAACCTCTTGCTCTGCATAACAATACTCATGGTCACGTGCGCGAGAACTCGTCAAGCTGGTTCAACGAGTATTTATACCGGTTTGTTCCAGGCGGGTTTTCAGTGCTTGTACGTGACGTATTTGACGTCATCCGCGTTGATGCATGGACGTGCACTGTGCGCTAGAGATCCTTTCGAGGTGTTCGGAAGCATCGCTGAGCTAGGTCCGTACATGCAAGCGCTTGTTGGTGTAGTCTTTATGTGTATCATCTTGAGCTATGCTTTCCTACGTAACCCGAACAGAGAGCATCTAACATTCAACGACAAGGTTATAGCAAACGAGATAAACTCCCAGACTCCGGAGCAAAAGGACGCGCATTCATACAGCTGGCCTCTAGCTCAGGTGGTCTTACTAACAGCATCCTTTTACGCATGCGCAACATTTGTACGACCTGACCAAATAGACAAGCGCAGTAGCCAGCCAATATCATGGGTGTTCCTAGCCGTCAAAAGTATCACGAGCGTTTTTACTGCGGTGGTTTACCTGTGGATAATAATTGCACCAATAGTAAGTCCCGATAGCGAGTCACGTGACTTTATGAAGATCTTAATCTCCTTGGTGAGGTTCTTCATCAAGATTTTATACAAGTTGTTTTTCGAGGCCTGTCCCGGGCTTAACCAGTCAACCTCTACCCGGTTTGTGTATACGTTTTTCTTCCTTTGCGGAACGATCGCGTCTTCGTTTATGTACCTTCCCTCCGTGAGGCAAGCGCTGGGGCACAACCGCTTCTTCTGTAGTAAAATCAGTCGCCTTGGCAACTGCATGAGCCATGATCCAGGATACCTTGCGGTCTATCGCATCTGTCTCACCATGGCGACGTTCTATATTCTGTTCGCGGTGGTCTTATATAATGTGAGAACTTACGCAGATCCCCGCGCGCTTATTCAGAACGGTCTGTGGGTCGTCAAGTTTGGGTTATTCTTCGGGCTTCTCGTTTGTACATTTTTCATCCCGTTGGAGTTCAGCAGAGTATGGACGTACGTTGGATTGTTAGGGACCTTCTTCTTTATTGTCATGCAGATGATTCTCCTCGTGGACTTCACGCGCGTGTGGAACGCGAGCTTCGCACGCAGAACCGAGAGAACCGGGAAACGCATATGGTTTCACATCCTAGTCTTCACGACGGTCACCCTTTATGTAATCTCCGGCGCATCTGTCGTGTGTTTTTATATGTTTTTCGTCGGAAGCATAGGAAGGTGTCGTACAAATAAGACGTTTATCACGATGAACTTGGTGCTCTGTGGGATAGCATCCCTGGTGAGCATACACCCAGTAGCTGCCGACACGGGTCTCTTACAAGCCGCGACGGTGACCTTCTTTACGATGTATCTCACTTTATCAGGACTCTCGTATAACCCCAACGAGAAGTGCAACCCTGCGGCCTCGTTTATCTCCGAAGCTGACATGAGACCAAACGTGAGCGTCCAGGCAGTCCTGGATCTTATTCTTACCATAGTTTTCCTGGTATATTTTAGCTGTAGAGTAGAATCCTTGACGGACAACCTCCAGAAACTAGTTGCGGCCACTTTTCAGCTCCTTGCAGGCTTGAGAAATAAGGAGCCAGCGACTGACCAGGAAGAACGTGTTAACGATGTCCAGGAAATGAAGGCAACGCAAGAGTACACCTCAACAGATGGAGACACGAGTGTAGACAAGTCGGGAGGAGCAGAATCCTTGACGTCAACTCCAGGCGCGAGGGAATATGACGGGCAAGGAAAACAAACAAAACATAGGTCTGGACAAACTAATACCAGAATAAGCTCAACGACAGATTTAAATGAGGCTGTAAAACCACAATCAGGATCTTCGCAAGAAGACGAAGAAGCCTTCCTTCTTGAAGACGGTGTAGATTCCAGGAAAAACCAAGTGCCATATAGCTACACGTTTTATCACATGGTATACTTCCTAGGGAGCTTGCACGTGACAATGGTGTTGACTAACTGGTACACGCCCAAGAACGGCTCCGAGTTTAAACTGATGATAAACTGGGCGGCGATGTGCATCAAGCTCACCGCTAGCTCCATGTGCGTCTTGTTATATATATGGAGCATTGTGGTGCCTATCATGATGCATAAGCCAGAAGAAAACAACGTGGACCAGTGAGCTGAGAGTGGCTGCCATTTGGATGTTCAGGGGTGAGATGTGAGAGTGGTTGTGTGTTAAAATATACAGCAGACAGTTAGGATGTCTGTTAGGGTGTATAAGGGTGAGATGTGAGAGTGGTTGTGAGTTAAAATATAACAGCAGTCGGTTAGGATGTCTGTTAGGGTGTATAGGGGCGAGATGTGAGAGTGGTTGTGTGTTAAAATATAACAGCAGTCGGTTAGGATGTCTGTTAGGATGTATAGGGGTGAGATGTGTGAGTGGATGTTTATATGCGATTTATATACGATGCATTATCTAAACGCGAAGAAATGGGAATAAAAGAATTAATAGGGAGCAGTTATTAACCCAAAGTATCTTGAACTCTGAAGGATGGACTTAGTGATTCATGGTTAGTTTCCAATACTTTATACTAAATATAACATCACTTAACCCAAATTCACATGACGTCAACTCCAAGTAACACGAACTCTCGACACGTGAGCAACAACATGAGCAAATAAGCCACTGAGTATTTTTCGTTGCGGTAGAAACCAGTCCCGTAATCACGTGTAAGACACGTGATTCAGATAACTGACCATTTGCCAATGAAAGCGCGCGTGATCATTGTTTGCTTTCCGATGTCGTGGAGACCAGTAGTTTTGGAGACAGTCGCGATCGCACCTTGACCAATTGCAAGTTGACATGACCCTTTGTCTCGTCTTTGCTTATGACCTTGACCTCCACCACGTCCCCAGCGCCAAGGTCGTCACGGCCCGCCATGCGTGACGTGTGGATCAGTCCGTCACGCCCGATACCGCAGTCCACAAAGGCGCCGAAGGTCGTCACGTTAGACACACGCCCCGTGAGCTCATGTCCCGGGCGAACATCCTCGAACTTGGTTAGACCTTTCTTGAAAAGCGGCCTCTCGAAACCTAGAGATAAAGTCAAGCGTTTTTTGTAATGGAGAATAGCAGTACCGCGGAAGCAAAGATAGAAGGCAGGACACAGAAGCAGAAGAAACAACTAATCCAAAAGATTAAATGATGTCATTCTGTAAAATGTCCCAGTTATGAGAGTAAGAGTCAAGAAATCGGTGTCTTTTGGAGAAATGAGCAATAAAACTAATAACGCTACATTATTGGGTAAAGTTGTCGAAAAAGGCTCGCTTTCTGTCATGAACACTTGTGGTCATTGGCCTCTCGAAACCCACAGGTGCGCTTATTCTTATGTTCCTATTTTAAGCCCAACATAACGACATGGACATAATGACATAAAAAAAGAAACATTTTTTTGTCTTATGTCGTTATATCCATGTCGTTATGTCTTTATGTCGGACCATTCACACTTGAACATACATAAGAGTGCGCGCGCGTATGTCGTTATGCCATTAGGGACAATATTCTCAAAACGTTAGAGAGGTCAAGCATTTCTTGCAAAGGACAGCGATAAGAGGTTCACAATGCATCACTAAGACACAATACCGTCTCTAATGTCGAAGTCCACGGCTTGCCCTAAACCGTCTATTATCAGCTGAAGGGCCTCAGGAGTGACCTTCAGTTGCCCTGAAATTTTCTCTAAACCTAAAATAACAAGTGAAATACCAGAAACTAAGTTATTTTAAGAAGTGTCAAGGGCAAGTTGCACACATTCTACTCACTCTGTGCTTGAAGTTTCGACGATATAGCTGTTCGAATGTTAGGTTTCCCGATATCACGAGGACGAACGCCCACTAATTCCATAAACCTTTAGAACAACCAGCAACGTTGTTGAGGTTATATTCCTATAGTTTAAATGTTATTATTGTCATCGTTGTTGTCACTATTACTGTGTGTGTGTGTGTGTGTGGGGGGGGGGGGGGGGGGGGGGGGGAGGCAAATATGTAGGGAGGGGGGAGGGCTACGTATTTTGGGCGCCCGGTCTAGGAGGGGTCACGATTTTTGGGCTTGGATTTGAAGGGGGGGGGGGGCAAAATTGCAGCAACCACCCAAGAAATTAATGACCGCTCCCTAATGTTGTATATTGAAGTTGCCGTCGTCTTTTCTGTTGTTGATGCTGTTGCTGTTATCTGTCGTCACTATTGTTGCTTTTGTTGTTATCGTCGTTGCTGGTGTCTTAGCTATTGTTGCTTTTGTTGTTATTGTCGTTGCTATTGTTGTTATCGTCGCTACTGCTGTTATTTCGTTGTTGTTGTTGTTGTTACTGCTGCGGTTTTGTAGTTGTTGGAAACGCTTTCCGCCCATTCACACCCCGCTTTTTTTTCTGTCACTACCTCCAACAATAACACTCTAAGAAGCTAACAACATTAATCAAAGCACGACAAAAATAACGAACCTCTCTGCCGCGCCATAGGCTTCAGGGTGAATAGGAGTCATATCCAGAGGGTTTGGTTTGAGAGCACGTGCCTTCTTCTTACTCGTGTTTTCACCTCGCTTTTTCCTCTTTCTTCCTATTGCCTCCTCTTCTTCGTCGTCCGAGTCTAAGCAGATAACATCACCAGCAGGAGTTTGCGCCGCAGCAGCTCGAACTCGCACAAACCCAACACACTGCTCGTAGGTTTTTTCGCCGATTCCTTTGACCTCAAGAAGTTGCGCGCGGTTGACGAATCCGTTATTTTTCTCTCGATATTCTACTATTGCCTGTGCTCGCTTCTCGTTCAAACCTGACAAACACCTATCAAGGAGATAGAAAATGGGCGTGGTGAATTTAATTCAAAGGGGCGGGGTATTGGGCTTGGTACCCTTTCTATTCTATTTACCATCCTGACAATGTCCACGTCTAACGTTGAACTGACGTTCAACGTTCGCTACGACAAGTATAAGAGTTGGACCCAAGAAATCGTTGTCTTTTGGAGAAATGATGACGAAATGAGTGCCCACCCACAACAGCACCACCGTTGACCAATCAAATTAATAATATAACACAGAGCAATAAAAACAATAACGCTACATTATTGATTAAATTTGTCGAAGAAGGCTCGCTTTCTGTCATGCACAGAACACTAGTGGTCATTGCGGGCGGTTATCGAGTTATAGCGCCTGGATCACAAAGCAGTTTCCCCCTCAAATTTTCACGTTTGAGACCATGAATAAGTGTTCTCAATCATTTGACTCTTTGAATAATATATATATACTTATATTTTCATTGACAATTTGCACAATTACTAATACTTTTGACTTAAATTCGAGCACATGTTTTGCACTTTTTCCCGCCAAATACCACATTTCCCGCCAAATGTGCTAAACTATATTTTCGCTGTACGTCTAACCGCGGTTTGCCGTTTGCGTTTAATTCTGAAAACGCGATGCTAAATGTCTCTAATAATCCACTACTTACTTGAGCAAGCTAACTCCTGCGGCATTCAGATCCGCGCCAACAAAGCTGACACAGTCGGTGAGCACGCCTTGCAAAGCAGCACGCAACAAGACTTCGGGTATGTCATGCTGAAAACAACAGCTCATAGTAACGTCTGGGTCTAGAACCCACAAAAAAACATGGGGGATAAACTATGTAAGGGTATTAATATAACATGTCTGGAGCAAGAACTAAAGAGGTGATAAACTAAAGAGGTGATAATACATGAAGAAGAAATAACATGCTGCAAATACAACAGCACACAGTCTAGAGCTAGAAACCATTGAAAGAAAGAATAACATGTTGCAAGACAAAAGGTTACATATGGTTTATGTTGCCATGGTATTGCTGGTGATTATAACTTAACAGGAAGTTGAGTTAAAAAACAGGTACAAACTATACTGTCGTTTTGAAAAAAGGGAATAGCTTTTGTTAATAATGCCGAAAGCTCTGTGTTGAGGGGCAAGCGTAATTGATGATCTTTACCTGATACATGCCGATTCCAAGATGTTTGGGTTCGATCTTAACAAGCTCAAGCAACGGGTCTTGTAACCGTCTCCCAAGAGAGACTGGAAAAAACCAGAAATGAGCTTATACCATATAAACTACAAAAAAACGAAGGGAGAGAGGGAAAGAGGGTAGACTCAAGGGGAGGAAGGACGGAAGGGTAGACTAAAAATTGGAAGCAAGATAAGGAAGGAAAAGGGTGAATGGGGAAATTATCACATACAATTCAAAGTACTAGCTCACAATCTTCCTTACCAGCGCCCCTCATACTAATTTCTAAGTTTGGCAACTCCAACATTGCCTCATTAGAAGCACTGTAAACCGATGCTCCATCCTCACTGACAATGCTGAAAAGTGTAATGTATGCAAAAATAGTGAGCAAAAGTTTATTGACACTTCAGTATTAATTTCTTAAATCTTTACCTACCAATAACGAGGATCTAATGGATGAAAGGCTTTGCTTTTAATCAGGTCTGAAATGAATGTCTCGGCCTCTCTGCAGCCTACTCCGTTACCAATTGCGATTGTCTCGCACCTAAAGAAAAAATTATGAAGACATGAGAGTTAGGAAGTGCCAGAACCGGATAAGGTGGAAAAGTAGACAAGGCTAAAAAGGGCCAAAAAAAGTAAGGTCATAAATTGTCAGGACGTCGTGCAGCAGTTTTGGGGCTTGAAATCTTTGAAAAGTTTTACTCGAAAAATGTAATTAGCAACGTGGAATGTCAACACTTGTCATATAAATGACTACCAGAGCCTTGTTATTTTTCCGGTGGGGACTCCGGACTGGACGGGATTTATCGTTTGGGTGTGGTCAACAGCAACTCTTTCCCCTAAGAGTTGGCAAATTGGGTGTGGTCGAAGAAATTTTTAACACAAAGAGATAGCAGGATCGGAAAAATCCTTAAACACCCCCTAAGGGTTGGCAGTTGCCCGAAATCTTATACCAACAAGATATGAGGATCACACCCGTCTACTTTTCTTGAGAGTCCCCCCCCAGGCTGTTTTGGTTACTTATAGAGTTCGTAAATCTCTTTTCCCAGCATTCTACCTCAACTTTGACTTTAACAATGGGCACCCAATTTATTTTAATCAGGTATATGGGCAAGGATCTAACGGCAATGAAGGCTTCTCACAGACACAGGCAACCAGTCCAGCCGCGCAGGCTGCGATACAGGCGAGAATTCTTTCGCCAAAAAAAAAAAACCTTATCTGTCAGCGCACATTTAACATTGCGACCGCAATTTAGAAAAACATTTTTTCCAATCTAACATTTCTGAAAACCTTTGCCAGATATTTTATCTGAATTCTGCGACTTCTGCCTAGGTGAGCCGAGGTTAGATAGGTGAGATGAGGTAAGGCATTGTTAGATAGGCGAGATGAGGTAAGGCATTGTTAGATAGGTGAGATGAGGTAAGGCATTGTAAAATAGGTGAGATGAGGTAAGGCATTGTTAGATAGGTGAGATGAGGTAAGGCATTGTTAGATAGGTGAGATGAGGTGAGGCATTGTTAGATAGGTGAGAGATAAGGTAAGGCATTGTTAGATAGGTGAGATGAGGTAAGGCATTGTTAGATAGGTGAGAGATAAGGTAAGGCATTGTTAGATAGGTGAGATGAGGTAAGGCATTGTTAGATAGGTGAGATGAGGTAAGGCATTGTTAGATAGGTGAGATGAGGTAAGGCATTGTTAGATAGGCGAGATGAGGTAAGGCATTGTTAGATAGGTGAGATGAGGTAAGGCATTGTTAGACAGGTGAGATGAGGTAAGGCATTGTTAGATAGGTGAGATGAGGTAAGGCATGGTTAGACAGGTGAGATGAGGTAAGGCATTGTTAGATAGGTAAGATGAGGTAAGGCATTGTTAGATAGGTGAGATGAGGTAAGGCATTGTTAGATAGGTGAGATGAGGTAAGGCATTGTTAGATAGGCGAGATGAGGTAAGGCATTGTTAGATAGGTGAGATGAGGTAAGGCATTGTTAGACAGGTGAGAGATGAGGTAAGGTATTGTTAGATAGGCGACATGAGGTAAGGTATTGTTAGATAGGTGAGATGAGGTAAGGCATTGTAAAATAGGTGAGATGAGGTAAGGCATTGTTAGATAGGTGAGATGAGGTAAGGCATTGTTAGATAGGTGAGATGAGGTAAGGCATTGTTAGATAGGTGAGATGAGGTAAGGCATTGTTAGATAAGTGAGATGAGGTAAGGCATTGTTAGACAGGTGAGAGATGAGGTAAGGCATTGTTAGATAGGTGAGATGAGGTAAGGCATTGTTAGATAGGTGAGATGAGGTAAGGCATTGTTAGATAGGTGAGATGAGGTAAGGCATTGTTAGATAAGTGAGATGAGGTAAGGCATTGTTAGATAGGTGAGATGAGGTAAGGCATTGTTAGATAGGTGAGATGAGGTAAGGCATTGTTAGATAGGTGAGATGAGGTAAGTCATTGTTAGATAGGTGAGATGAGGTAAGGCATTGTTAGATAGGTGAGATGAGGTAAGTCATTGTTAGATAAGTGAGATGAGGTAAGGCATTGTTAGATAGGTGAGATGAGGTAAGGCATTGTTAGATAGGCGAGATGAGGTAAGGCATTGTTAGATAGGTGAGATGAGGTAAGGCATTGTTAGACAGGTGAGAGATGAGGTAAGGTATTGTTAGATAGGCGACATGAGGTAAGGTATTGTTAGATAGGTGAGATGAGGTAAGGCATTGTAAAATAGGTGAGATGAGGCAAGGCATTGTTAGATAGGTGAGATGAGGTAAGGCATTGTTAGATAGGTGAGATGAGGTAAGGCATTGTTAGATAGGTGAGATGAGGTAAGGCATTGTTAGATAAGTGAGATGAGGTAAGGCATTGTTAGACAGGTGAGAGATGAGGTAAGGCATTGTTAGATAGGTGAGATGAGGTAAGGCATTGTTAGATAGGTGAGATGAGGTAAGGCATTGTTAGATAGGTGAGATGAGGTAAGGCATTGTTAGATAGGTGAGATGAGGTAAGGCATTGTTAGATAGGTGAGATGAGGTAAGGCATTGTTAGATAGGTGAGATGAGGTAAGGCATTGTTAGATAAGTGAGATGAGGTAAGGCATTGTTAGATAGGTGAGATGAGGTAAGGCATTGTTAGATAGGTGACATGAGGTGAGGCATTGTAAAATAGGTGAGATGAGGTAAGGCATTGTTAGATAGGTGAGATGAGGTAAGTCATTGTTAGATAGGTGAGATGAGGTAAGGCATTGTTAGATAGGTGAGATAAGGTAAGGCATTGTTAGATAGGTGAGATGAGGTAAGGCATTGTTAGACAGGTGAGAGATGAGGTAAGGCATTGTTAGATAGGTGAGATGAGGTAAGGCATTGTTAGATAGGTGAGATGAGGTAAGGCATTGTAAAATAGGCGACATGAGGTAAGTCATTGTTAGATAGGTGAGATGAGGTAAGGCATTGTTAGATAGGCGAGATGAGGTAAGGCATTGTTAGATAGGTGAGATGAGGTGAGGCATTGTTAGACAGGTGAGAGATGAGGTAAGGCATTGTTAGATAGGTAAGATGAGGTAAGGCATTGTTAGATAGGTGACATGAGGTAAGGCATTGTTAGATAGGTGAGATGAGGTAAGGCATTGTAAAATAGGCGACATGAGGTAAGTCATTGTTAGATAGGTGAGATGAGGTAAGGCATTGTTAGATAGGCGACATGAGGTAAGTCATTGTTAGATAGGTGAGATGAGGTGAGGCATTGTTAGACAGGTGAGAGATGAGGTAAGGCATTGTTAGATAGGTAAGATGAGGTAAGGCATTGTTAGATAGGTGACATGAGGTAAGGCATTGTTAGATAGGTGAGATGAGGTAAGGCATTGTTAGATAAGTGAGATGAGGTAAGGCATTGTTAGATAGGTGAGATGAGGTAAGTCATTGTTAGATAGGTGAGATGAGGTAAGTCATTGTTAGATAGGTGAGATGAGGTAAGGCATTGTTAGACAGGTGAGATGAGGTAAGGCATTGTTAGATAGGTGAGATGAGGTAAGGCATTGTTAGATAGGTGAGATGAGGTAAGGCATGGTTAGATAGGTGAGATGAGGTAAGGCATTGTTAGATAGGTGAGATGAGGTAAGGCATTGTTAGACAGGTGAGAGATGAGGTAAGGCATTGTTAGATAGGTGAGATGAGACGAGTTAAGGTAGAGTAGGTATGGTAAGGTCATGGTATAACGCATGTTTACATCAGGTGCAGCAAATAAGGTGACATAATGGGTGAGGCTTGACAATAACCTGTGTCTTCTAACCATCTCCTTGACTCTGTCCTCAGCCTCCTGCCTCTTTGTTTTACGGCCAATAGGATATATGACTCCCACCTCCAGAACCTTTCCTGATAAAAATACAATCGTCCAGTACATAAGATAAAAATAAGACCATGTTCTAAACAATTAGACCATGTAATAGAGCACACATTCTTATCATACTCTTAATAGAATTGTAAATTCATCATCTACAATGTATTCGTGTTTGACTTTTTTTCTGCAATCTCTTTTCCTGGATGATTTAATAAATAGATTATATCTGATCGGCTACTATGAATGGTTTAACGCCATCACCATTCCATTGCTCCCTACACCAAGTCAATAAGAAGCCAGGGGTTTAGCGACCAGAGAAGAAACAGATTATGAAAGATTCTTAAGCAAGCTCACCTGCTGGATCAACCACTGCTAGTTTGCAGCCATGGGTAAACCCAGGATCCAGTGAAAGTACTTTTACTCCCTTCACCGGAGGGGTCAAGAGTAGTCGATAGAGGTTCTGAGAAAATATATCGACACTTTCTCTCTCAGCTCGCTTGGTTGCTTGAGTCCTGTAACATAAGTTGCCATTTTGGATTCTGAAGGCATTATAGTTAGGGCATGGATGCCTATGTTAAACCATCTTTTCTTTGTTTCTTCTATCTTTTAAAAATGCCCCTCGGTTTTTCTATGTAAAGCTCAAAAAGATTTACCAAGAATTTGGAACAAATGTTTGCAACTACATATGTGCTTGCAGAAGATTTTAAAAAGCTAAGGATGGAAATCAATGATTTTTATTGATCTCCTCTTTAAATTACAGCCCAACAATCTCTTTCTAAGGAGGGGTCAAGTAAAAAATGTATAAACTTGTAGATAGTTACCTGGCCCTCCTACAAACTCTAGGCTCAAGAAGTCTACTGTATGCATCTTCAATGGAAGTAGAAAGCAACCTCTTAATGTCTCCTGAAAAGAAACAATAACTTTTTGGTGAGAAAAATGGAGTTCTCTATCTTGGCCGACTGGTAAGCAGAAGTTTACAAAATAATGATGCATGTGTGTGTGTTGGGAGGGGGAGTAGTTAGCCAGAAATAAACTTTAATGCCTACAGGTAAGGTTTTTTTTTATTAAAATCAGTGTAGCTTTGACAATGGCATCCGTCCCATTGGTCAACCAGTCAGTAACTCAATCAGTCCTACTTCAACGTTCAGTCGGTTGGTCAGTTGGTTGGTCGTCCTGTCAGTCAACCGTGTCACTCATAGAACATGCCTTGCCTTGAGCATTTGGCTGTATCCATCTTGATTTAGTGTCATGCAAAAACCTGTGTTTTAGATTATCAGAAACTGCAACCTTCACCGTCAGAATCTTGTCCTGTTCAGCCCTATTTATCGCTAAAATCTGGAATAAAAGAAACTTCTTGTGATCATCCACTTTTTTAGCCTTAGCGAAAACTGGCCGGCTCATGTTTGACCGTCTCCATCCAGAAGGAAAATAAATTATTTTTGTTTTGTAAGTGGGGGCCTTCATCAACCAAACTGCCTCAAAACTCGCAATAACCTGCTCATAAAAATCTTTTTGAGAAGGCTGCATTTTTATAACATTCACTTAGAAAGACAACTCAAGAAGAAGATTTGTACTGACTAAATACAGCTGGCAGAGGAAAAAAGACCTTTTACCTTTGGTTGCTTCCTGCAAATGTCATAGTTGATATACCTGGTGTGATCTTAGTCTAGTGATGGGCATCTTGAATGCATGGTATTGCTTGTACTTATTGACTTCAGCTTCAGTCTTTTTGCTAGCGGAGCGACTTAACGAGGTCTCCAGGGTTATACAGCCTTCCATGCTAAAACAGAGCAAAGAAATGTGATAGGAAATTGTCACTCAGCCAAGGTTCAGCACTATAATCGATTATTATAACGGCATCTCTGATTCACAAAACCTACAGAAACCTGCGGAACCTACGGAAACGTCTCAAAGACGCTAAATAACAAAAAAAACCTCTAAGTACCAACTAAGACCCCATTCATACGTCGCGCTCCTGCCTTGCGGAATCTAATTGTCTATTTGTATCGACATAAATACCTTTTTGTACCTTGGGTTCGACGTTGATTCAGATGTCGTGCTCAATAGGTTTTGGAGGACTTTGATATCCAATTCCCCCATATTTTCAGTACCCCTTCCCCCTTCCACCACCCAAAAAAAGAAGGAGAAAAGGAAGAATAGCAACGACAAACGTCAAAGAAATGCAAGCAAGAGATTAGCTGCAAGCTGGTCAGAAAGTGGAGGCTAGGAATTGGCAGAAAACATTAATTCAGATAAAGCGAAGGCACTCAATGTACAGAATGTATATATGGTATATATAGGGTATATGCAGGTTTGTATTGCATAAATAATATGTGGTATAATACCTACTCGTGGATTGTGCATGCCAAATAACTGACCCAAAACCGAGACTAGCTGAACCAAGAAGTCTGATTTGACAGTTGGTCAAACTATATAGAAGAGAATTAACACCCAAAGAAATCAGTTTTCTCCCCCCCCCCCCCCCCCAATTAGACCTTGAAAATCGAGGCCCCTGAACAGTATCCTCAACACCTTCACCCCCCCCCTTCGGGATAATAAATGAACGTTCCCCAAGTACCACAAAATCATTACAACTCGACATCGTTTTTGGGTATAATTTTTATCGCATTGAGTTTATCGGGCTAACCGGGTGACTTTCCGCGTTTCCAAGTTTATGCACATTTTGAGAAATGTGTATTCTTCACCTTCAAGTGAAATTAAAGGTGTAAAGCTCTGGCCTCTGGTACTTAGGGTATGTGAACGCATGTATTTGTTGTTGTTGTTGTTGTTTAGCGGCTTAGAGAGACATTTCCGTAGGTTCCGTGAATTAGAGAAGCCGTTATGATAAGGTAGGGAGATATTTGAAGCCAGTCACAATTGGGGCATATTCAGTGTTTGATTGAAAGCAGAGCCATAAGGTGCTTAATAGGAAAATGTAAATCCGTGTGGAGATGCAAGCCGGGAAAAAACCGTTAGGAGATGGATGAAGTCGCTCCCTTCTCTATTATCCACTTGCGTCTGATTCACCACGAATGACACAAATGCACATAAGCTTTTACATCTGCACTTCCTCCTCCGTCTCTGTCTTGTTTCCGTCACTAATGAAATGTCAACTAAATATTAACTTAAACAAATTACACATTAGGTTTGGTAGCCAGTAAACCAAAATTTTCACCAAATTATCTATAGCACATTATAATGTGGTCAAACAGGTAGCTACATTAGTGCAGAGACCCATCCGGTGCCAGCTTGGACATCTTCAGTACATAAGCAATCAGGTGGTTATAATGCACTTACAGTGCCTTTAGAGATTCTGAAGTTGAAGGGTCCTTTGATATGGTTTCTGCTAAAACATGCTGCACGCCAGTTGATACCTCTTTGATGTTAGACAGCCCTGGATGAAATAGCACAAATAGTATTATAGTATTTGTGAGCAAAATAGTGAATTACTCTACCCAATTACTGATTGTCTAGCAAGCAAGACCCAATCATAGCCAATAGCCATAGCATTTTCCTTCCCCATCCAGTCTGCCAAAGATAGCAGGGCTTTCTTTATTAAGGGTAATCATAATATTTTGAAACCGCTTTTTGCATAATATCAATGTCAAACCCCTTCTCTCATTCAGAAAACCCTCAATAGGCAGCTACCCAGGATCGGCTGAGGGTGGGTGCGCAGTCATAGGTATTATATGGAAAAAGCATAGGATTTGAAAGAAATTTCCCACTTTTTGGCCTACAAGGGGGTGCATACACACCCTGCGCACCCCCCTGTGTAGTCACCCCCCTGTGTACGTCACCCCCCTGTGTACGTCACCCCCTGTGTACGTCACCCCCCTGTGTACGTCACCCCCTGTGTACGTCACCCCCCTGTGTATGTCACCCCCATGTGTACGTCACCCCCCTGTGTACGTCACCCCCCTGTGTACGTCACCCCCCGTGTACGTCACCCCTCGTGTACGTCACCCCTCGTGTACGTCACCCCCTGTGTACATCACCCCCTGTGTACATCACCCCCCTGTGTACGTCACCCCCCTGTGTACGTCACCCCCCTGTGTACGTCACCCCCCTGTGTACGTCACCCCCCTGTGTACGTCACCCCCCTGTGTACGTCACCCCCCTGTGTACGTCACCCCCTGTGTACATCACCCCCCTGTGTACGTCACCCCCTGTGTACGTCACCCCCTGTGTACGTCACCCCCCTGTGTACGTCACCCCCTGTGTACGTCACCCCCTGTGTACGTCACCCCCTGTGTACGTCACCCCCTGTGTACGTCACCCCCTGTGTACGTCACCCCCTGTGTACGTCACCCCCCTGTGTACGTCACCCCCTGTGTACGTCACCCCCTGTGTACGTCACCCCCCTGTGTACGTCACCCCCCTGTGTACGTCACCCCCATGTGTACGTCACCCCCTGTGTACGTCACCCCCTGTGTACGTCACCCCCATGTGTACGTGCTTGTCATATTAGTTATATTAGTCCACAAAAGGTGCTCTTTTAAGGCAAACTCAAGGGTATGCACCACAAGAAGCAAATCTGGTAGCTTTGTGTTGAAATGAATTACATCCCATTCAATTTTCAAGTGGTTCTATTTAAAAAAAAACTTTATTAAGCTTTTTTGAACTGATTGTTGGCTTTTAGTGTTTATTGTACCTTTTGTATCCTTCTTTACCCAATCCCTTAGATTAACTGACTGTGGGTGCACAAGAACCCTCTCAGCAGCAACGTCTAGCCCCAACTGTCGAGCACGTCCGGCTAATGTCCCTTGTTTTCCTTTCTTGAATGGACCAAACTAAGACAAACAAGTTTGCAAAACATTCTGTTCAAATTCCCAGAATCCTTAGGCAAGCAGTATAAAGCTAGACTATAAAAAAAGCCTTAATCAAAATAAGGGCCAGGAGAAGTAAAACAGAGCTAGTTGATTTAAGCCTCTAATACCCAAAGCTTATTGATAAACACTGCACACCAGTCTACTTGGACTTTGACTCTTCTCCTCCCTACCACTAGATCTACAACTTATATGCATGTCAGAGATTTCATTTGGCCCAGGGAGCAGGAACCGCCAGCTTTACCACCAAGTGTCAGCTACTTTTTTTAGAAAGTTCATTTAAGTTTTTTTAACTATTAAAATAAAATAAATTTCACCCCCTATTTATCAATCTCCATCTCAAACTTTGAAACTTAATAAAAAAGGAGAGGGGAGGGGGTTATGGCGTCCCAGTCCACGCTTATACTTGTACTGTTGGTGGTATAGCGTGTGACTGGGGCCCCCTTGGTCCTGTAAGACAGATAATAACAAAGGCTTAGCGAGAACGTGGAGGGTTAAGAGGGGTGGATGCCATAAAGGGAGGGAGGGGGTTATGGCGTCCCAGTACACGCTTATACTTGTACTGTTGGTGGTATAGCATGTGACTGGGGCCGCCCTTGGTCCTGTAAGACAGATAATAAAAAAGGCTTAGCGAGAACGTGGAGATTAAAGAGGGGGGGATATGCCATAAAGGAGAGGGGGGGGGGGTGTTATGGCATCCCAGTCCACGCTTATACTTGTACTGTTGGTAGTAAAGCGTGTGACTGGGGCCGCCCTTGGTCCTGTAAGTCAGATAATAAAAAAGGCTTAGCGAGAACGTGGAGATTAAAGAGGGGTGGATATGCCATAAAGGAGAGGGGGGGTGTTACGGCGTCCCAGTACACGCTTATACTTGTACTGTTGGTAGTAAAGCGTGTGACTGGGGCTGCCCTTGGTCCTGTAAGACAGATGATAACAAAGGCTTAGCTAGAACGTGGAGGGTCCTGTTTTCTATCAAAATTAAACAATAATTCCCTTGCATAGTGCAATTTATTTAATAACACCCTCGTGAGATCTATAAGTGGATTTGTTCGCAAGAACTTTCTATACGGCAAGCACCAGCTAGGTTATACCCACCCCTCTCCCCAAAAACAAATATTCTCAAAATTCTCCAGCCTTGAGATTTTCAGGGGTTGACAGGTATGCTGACTACCCTGGGTACCAGAGCCTCCAAACTTCTCTCTCCCAGTGAAGCTCAGCATTTTGGCATTTTGGCTGAGCGGACAGTGCTGAATAACGTATGCGCATGCGCGTGCTCTGGCGAAAACAAGCACAATCGTAGTGTTGAATCGTTCGAATAAAGGTACAAAAGGCTGACTTCAGTCGCTGTTTTGACTAACTGTACAGCATTAAAACCAGACTGTACAAAAGATGACAGACTTGTTTGATAATGAGGGAGTCATAAAGAAAATTTTAGCCTTAATTTTGGTCTAGTTTTCTTAGCATTCGCCAAAATGTGACAGTTTGCCAGAAAAACGCCGCCATTTCAAAACAAAAAGGCTGGTTTAACCTTGCGGTACTGGAACTAGTCTTGCATTTTTCAGCACTGGCGGCTTAGCATCACTGGACGAGAGAAGTCTGTGGAGGCTCTGGTACCCAGGGTAATACGCTGACTCTATCAGGGTTACAACCCAAATGTTGCAGACGCTTTTTGATAAAGCAATATTAAAATGTAGTAGGGACATACTTACAATTTCATCAACTTCTTCAACTGACTGTGCATTATCTAGTGCTTCCCTTATTTCAATTGTTAGCTGATCACCTATCTTCTTCTTTGTGCTCTCAGCCTTTTTCTGAACTTCTCTAAACAGTGGATGATTATATCAATGGTTAACTCAAACCCTTAACGTTACATTGATTCTCGGGTGCAACGTTTTTTTAAATTAAAATTGTTATCATCTTTTTTAATTAAAATCATTATTGTTGTAGTTCAGTGAGACTCACTTCAGGAGTTGGTACTGTCCGTCAATGTGTCTAAGCACGGCCGGGTCTAGTCCCCCGCTATGCTCTTTCCGATAGCGAGCAATGAAAGGGATGGTGTTGTCGTTATCCAGCAGCACCAGAATTCTGGACACCACATTCTCGTCTAATTGAAGGTTTTGAGAAATTATTTGCGCGCACTTGTCTTTTTCAACTTTGGCGGCCATTTTTCGAATAGGCACTCGACCCAGTCTAACACGGACGCCAGAAATTACCAACTATCAGCCAGAAAAAAAAAAGTTATTTAAATGATGCACGTAGATGTCCAGACTCCGCGGATGGTGGTCTATGACCAACAGCAGGATATTTATTATTCATTTTCTGTATTTTTGTTTTTATTGATAAATATAAAACATAAGAAGTGACTTTGAAGGATCCCTGTGGTATACGTCTTTATGGTTTGGATCGGGTATTCGTACCAAGTTTTGGTTTTAATCTGGTATTCGTACCGAGGCGTCGGGGCTTAACTGTGGCTGTGTGGGGTGATAAAATGTGTGGTAATGGACGTTGGTGCGTGGGTTAAAGTGTGTAAGTGTGGCTATTTTATATGGTGTATTGCATTGGGGGCTGTAAGGGTCGGAGTAGTGGCTATGTATGAGAGGTAGAAATAGGCTAGCAGTTAGATGTTAGGGGAGAACTGTGTGTTTGACCTTCGGAGGAAGGTGATAATTACCTGTTGATAACTTCTTGTGATAACATATTGTTCAATCTTGTGGAATGTAATGTGAGCTTGTAAACAATTGAATGGAATTACAAGGCCGGTGGTAGGAATAAAATATGAAGGCGTGCAGATACGGTATAAAAGAAAGAAATGGATGGCAAATAGGAGATAGATAGTGGTTATATAAGTATAGGACAGTTGGCTCCTTGAGTACAGCGCAAGTCAGCTAACTTCCCTTACAAAATAAACACACATGAAGGGTTTTCGTTGTCGTGCTCCCTTGCAATGTTTCTCAAGGGACAAAAACCAGGCCAGAGGACAGATCTCTAAGAAAGGGGTCTCTCGAATAAGCGTTTAGAAGAATATAGTCTGTACTCCTCGCTTTTTATTATGCTTAGGGCCGATGTGCACCATAGGAAACTATGGCAGCGATAGGCCGACGAGATTTTACAATCATTTTGCTTAAGTAACTCCCTGTTGTGATACCGAAGGACAACAAGGGCGCACAGCCTCATGGGACGTATACCACAGGGATCCTTCAAAGTCACTTCTTATGTTTTATATTCATCAATAAAAACAAAAATACAGAAAATGAATAATAAATATCCTGCTGTTGGTCATAGACCACCATCCTCGGAGTCTGGACATCTACGTGCATCATTTAAATATTTTTTTTTTTGTTTCTGGCTGATAGTTGGTAATTTCTGGCGTCCGTGTTAGACTGGGTCGAGTGCCTATTCGAAAAATGGCCGCCAAAGTTGAAAAAAACAAGTGCGCGCAAATAATTTCTCAAAACCTTCAATTAGACGAGAATGTAGTGTCCAGAATTCTGGTGCTGCTGGATAACGACAACACCATCCCTTTCATTGCTCGCTATCGGAAAGAGCATAGCGGGGGACTAGACCCGGCCGTGCTTAGACACATTGACGGACAGTACCAACTCCTGAAGTGAGTCTCACTGAACAACAACAATAATGATTTTAATTAAAAAAAGATGATAACAATTTTAATTTAAAAAAAAAACGTTGCACCCGAGAATCAATGTAACGTTAAGGGTTTGAGTTAACCATTGATATAATCATCCACTGTTTCGAGAGAAGTTCACAAAAAGGCTGAGAGCACAAAGAAGAAGATAGGTGATCAGCTAACAATTGAAATAAGGGAAGCACTAGATAATGCACAGTCAGTTGAAGAAGTTGATGAAATTGTAAGTATGTCCCTACTACATTTTAATATTGCTTTATCAAAAAGCGTCTGGAACATTTGGGTTGTAACCCTGATAGAGTCAGCGTACTACCCTGGGTACCAGAGCCTCCACAGACTTCTCTCGTCCAGTGACGCTAAGCCGCCAGTGCTGAAAAACGCAAGACTAGTTCCAGTACCGCATGGTTAAACCAGCCTTTTTGTTTTGAAATGGCGGTGTTTTTCTGGCGAACTGTCACATTTGGCAAATGCTAAGAAAACTAGACCAAACTTAAGGCTACAATTTTCTTTATAACTCCCTCGTTATCAAACAAGTATGTCATCTTTTGTACAGTCTGGTTTTAATGCTGTACAGTTAGTCAAAACAGCGACTGAAGTCAGCCTTTTGTACCTTTACTCAAACGATTCAACAATACGATTGTGCTTGTTTTCGCAAGAGCACGCACATGTGCATACGTTATTCAGCACTGTCCGCTCATGTGCATACGTTATTCAGCACTGTCCGCGATGGCCATGCTGCTGGCCATGTGCACCCGAATATAGGCTTTCTGTATAGATTTAGACACTGTCTAAAAGCTCCTAATTAGATATTGGGATCCCTGTGGTGGTTGTAACCTTGGCCACCAAGTGTTTGAACCCCCCCCCCTTTCCTCTTTATAAATTTTGGTTGAGACGTTCTCAAGATTAGGCTGCATCAATGAAATATCCAAACAACAACTTCAGGATCCCTGTGGTGGCTGCACCCCCCCTTGCCCCCTAGACAACTTTGTCTAGACTGGTGATGTAACGGTCTGGGGATAGCTGTGTTTTGCGAAGCGATACCGCTGATCCTAATATACCATGGGCCCGACTGTACTCCGACGCCAGTGTTAAAGTAACTCCCTGTTGTGATACCGAAGGACAACAAGGGCGCACAGCCTCATGGGACGTATACCACAGGGATCCTTCAAAGTCACTTCATATGTTTAATATTCATCAATAAAAACAAAAATACAGAAAATGAATAATAAATATCCTGCTGTTGGTCATAGACCACCATCCTCGGAGTCTGGACATCTACGTGCATCATTTAAATAATTTTTTTTGTTTCTGGCTGATAGTTGGTAATTTCTGGCGTCCGTGTTAGACTGGGTCGAGTGCCTATTCGAAAAATGGCCGCCAAAGTTGAAAAAGACAAGTGCGCGCAAATAATTTCTCAAAACCTTCAATTAGACGAGAATGTAGTGTCCAGAATTCTGGTGCTGCTGGATAACGACAACACCATCCCTTTCATTGCTCGCTATCGGAAAGAGCATAGCGGGGGACTAGACCCGGCCGTGCTTAGACACATTGACGGACAGTACCAACTCCTGAAGTGAGTCTCACTGAACTACAACAATAATGATTTTAATTAAAAAAAGATGATAACAATTTTAATTTAAAAAAACGTTGCACCCGAGAATCAATGTAACGTTAAGGGTTTGAGTTAACCATTGATATAATCATCCACTGTTTAGAGAAGTTCACAAAAAGTAGCCCCATGACAGGTGATCCGGAATCCGGAATCCATGAAAAAATGAGATATGGGATCCGGAATCAATGAAAAAATGAGATATGGAATCCGGAATCCATGAGAAAATGAGATATGGAATCCGGAATCCATGCTGCTGGGATCCGGAATCCACGAGAAAAAACCCACATGGAATCCGGAATCCACGCACTAGGATCCGGAATCCAGAACCCTATTGGAGAACCTGTCATGGGGCGAAAAAAGGCTGAGAGCACAAAGAAGAAGATAGGTGATCAGCTAACAATTGAAATAAGGGAAGCACTAGATAATGCACAGTCAGTTGAAGAAGTTGATGAAATTGTAAGTATGTCCCTACTACATTTTAATATTGCTTTATCAAAAAGCGTCTGGAACATTTGGGTTGTAACCCTGATAGAGTCAGCGTATTACCCTGGGTACCAGAGCCTCCACAGACTTCTCTCGTCCAGTGACGCTAAGCCGCCAGTGCTGAAAAACGCAAGACTAGTTCCAGTACCGCATGGTTAAACCAGCCTTTTTGTTTTGAAATGGCGGTGTTTTTCTGGCGAACTGTCACATTTGGCAAATGCTAAGAAAACTAGACCAAACTTAAGGCTACAATTTTCTTTATAACTCCCTCGTTATCAAACAAGTATGTCATCTTTTGTACAGTCTGGTTTTAATGCTGTACAGTTAGTCAAAACAGCGACTGAAGTCAGCCTTTTGTACCTTTACTCAAATTATTCAACAATACGATTGTGCTTGTTTTCGCAAGAGCACGCACATGTGCATACGTTATTCAGCACTGTCCGCTCAGCCAAAATGCAAAAATGCTGAGCTTCACTGGGAGAGAGAAGATTGGAGGCTCTGGTACCCAGGGTAGTCAGCATACCTGTCAACCCCTGAAAATCTCAAGGCTGGAGAATTTTGAGTATATTTGTTTTTGGGGAGAGGGGTGGGTATAACCTAGCTGGTGTTGAAAATGTTTCTCTAAACGGAGATGAAGACGTCTTGATTCTTCAAATCAATCTTTAATCAGCAGTGGTGCCTTTTACTCAAGAGCAGTTGAACCAGGTGGAAAACAAAAGTGAGGATCTCAGCGATCGAGCTTCTTATACATGTCACGGAATGTTCTAGAAGTAAACATTACATCATTGTTCCTAAGAATAGATTGACGGAATGTTCTAGAAGTAAACATTACATCATTGTTCCTAAGAATAGATAGACGGAATGTTCTATTCTGAAAATATCTAGGTTGATACTAAATCATGCTGAGTCATTATGAGTCACTGTTATTTGTCCGTATCGTATAGTTCTGGGGAGTTCGCATAGAGTGATTTTCCAACAGCTGGTGCTTGCCGTATAGAAAGTTCTTACAAACAAATCCACTTATAGATCTCACGAGGGTGTTATTAAATAAATTGCACTATGCAAGGGAATTATTGTTTTATTTTGATAGAAAACAGGACCAAGGGGGCCCCAGTCACACGCTATACCACCAACAGTACAAGTATAAGCGTGGACTGGGATGCCATAACCCCCCCCCTCCCCCTCTCCTTTATGGCATATCCACCCCTCTTTACTCTCCACGTTCTCGCTAAGCCTTTTTTATTATCTGTCTTACAGGACCAAGGGCGGCCCCAGTCACACGCTTTACCACTAACAGTACAAGTATAAGCGTGGACTGGGACGCCATAACCCCCCCCCCCCCTCTCTCTCTCTCCTTTACAACACGGGTGAATACTGAGAATGTATGAACATACTCATAAAAACTAGGCTTGTGATGAGGTCCAAAATCTTTTTGTAAGCAATTTTGGAACCATTGTTATTAATGTATACACATGAATACATCTTGTGTTTTTGCAGTGATATATGTTTATTCTCTCTTTGTAGCAATTTCTCCAACTACAGATTCCGCTTCTCCATGCCGGGCAACACAGAAAGTCTTTATTACAGGTATAAACAAGGTTCTTTAGTATCAAACTAGAGATCTATTGTAGTCAACTTAAAATAATTTGTAGTGGATGAAAAAAAAAATGGCTGAGGATATGGGAAAAGGTCAGCCAATTTCTAAATATGAGTTTTCCTCAGTACAAAATCAGACACACAGGTGTACAGTCTAAGAACTAAGCAGATCTTTTTCTACAGCTGCTATGTATTTTAATACATTTTAATATATATTTTAATATATAATATATATAATATATTTTTATATTTTGATATATATTTTAATTTTAAAAAACCTTAAATGTATGATCAAGTTTCTTAAACATTAGAAATAAAAGAGGGTAGAAAAATTAGGGACATAAATCAAAGAGAAATACTGTTAATAAGAATAAACAAATACCCAAAGTAAAAAAATACCCATTTTAAAAAAATGGAAGAAAAATACCCATTGGAAAAAAATGGAAAAAAATACCCATTGGAAAAAAATGGAAAAAATACCCATTGTAAACAATGGAAGGTATATACCAATGTATCCAAACTAGACTGTTAGATGTCTCTATCACAATGCATTTAATTTATTTATTCAAAGCATTTTTTTTTCAGTGCAGATATATTGTTACTTGGCTTGCAGTTATTGAAAGTTATTGAAATAAATTTGGAAAGGTACAGTAACTGAGAGGTTTTTTTTCTTCCTGGTATGTGCCCAGAGTCCCATTTGCTGCTTGAACACTACTTCTTACATTCATCAATTCATTGTTTACTAGGGATCACATCTGTTTATAGGTATTTTTAGTCATACTTATACAAAAACAAAACACTTGTCTTTCTTGCATATCATTGTCATTCTGATAAACTGTTTTATGAATGGATTATACTTTTATTCCGATTTATTAAAATGTTTCTATTTCTAATTTTAACAGGAGGCAGCAGCCCCTGAAAACCGCACCCTTTGCCCGTAGATCTTTCTGATGGGTCATCGTCCCATGTACTGCTCCAATACAGACCATGACGACTGTACCATGCATGAGAGTCGAGTTTGGACAGGAATTCCAGAGCTTAACAAACCAGGACTAGAGGATATACTCTACAAATATGGTAAGGACTAGCGGATATACTCTACAAATATGGTAAGGACTAGAGGATATACTCTACAAATATGGTAAGGACTAGAGGGTATACTCTACAAATATGGTAAGGACTAGCGGATATACTCTACAAATATGGTAAGGACTAGAGGATATACTCTACAAATATGGTAAGGACTAGAGGGTATACTCTACAAATATGGTAAGGACTAGAGGATATACTCTACAAATATGGTAAGGACTAGAGGGTATACTCTACAAATATGGTAAGGACTAGAGGATATACTCTACAAATATGGTAAGGACTAGAGGATATACTCTACAAATTTGGTAAGGACTAGAGGGTATACTCTACAAATTTGGTAAGGACTAGAGGGTATACTCTACAAATATGGTAAGGACTAGAGGATATACTTTACAAATGTGGTAAGGACTAGAGGGTACACTCTACAAATATGGTAAGGACTAGAGGGTATACTCTACAAATATGGTAAGGACTAGCGGATATACTCTACAAATATGGTAAGGACTAGAGGGTATACTCTACAAATATGGTAAGGACTAGCGGATATACTCTACAAATATGGTAAGGACTAGAGGGTATACTCTACAAATATGGTAAGGACTAATGGATATATTTTGCAAATATGGTGAGGACTAGAGGGTATACTCTACAAATATGGTAATGACTAGAGGGTATACTCTACAAATATGGTAAGGACTAGAGGGCATACTCTACAAATATGGTAAGGACTAGAGGGTATACTCTACAAATATGGTAAGGACTAGAGGGTATACTCTACAAATATGGTAAGGACTAGAGGGTATACTCTACAAATATGGTAAGGACTAGAGGGTGTACTCTACAAATATGGTAAGGACTAGAGGATATACTCTACAAATATGGTAAGGATATACTTTTCAAAGCACAGCACATATCAAGAAATAATTGTGAATAGTTAACACAAGTATATAATAATATAATAAACAAAATTATTTTGGGAAGCTTATTAAATTTCCTGAAACTTGTAGTGTACCTTAGAGCACAGTTACCATGTGATTAAAAACTCATTAAATGGTTGATTGGAAATGTGCCTGAACATTTGTTTCATGTTATTCTCAGGTGCTGATGTCCTTATATGGGCTCATGAGCATTCCTATGAGAAACTCTTTCCTGTGTATAATCGACAGGTAGGTTTACTGCAGGGGGAGGGGCAGGGGGTGTGTATAATCGACAGGTAGGTTTACTGCAGGGGGGGGCAGGGGGTGTGTATAATCGACAGGTAGGTTTACTGCAGGGGGAGCAGGGGGTGTGTATAATCGAAAGGTAGGTTTACTGCATGGGGGGCAGGGGGTGTGTATAATCGAAAGGTAGGTTTACTGCATGGGGGGTAGGGGGTGTGTATAATCGACAGGTAGGTTTACTGCAGGGGGAGCAGGGGGTGTGTATAATCGAAAGGTAGGTTTACTGCATGGGGGGTAGGGGGTGTGTATAATCGAAAGGTAGGTTTACTGCATGGGGGGTAGGGGGTGTGTATAATTGACAGGTAGGTTTACTGCATGGGGGGTAGGGGTGTGTATAATCGACAGGTAGGTTTACTGCAGGGGGGGGGGGGCAGGGGGACATGGACATAAACATGCAACAAGATGAATAACAAAATGATGATGCACACAAAGAATAAGATACTTTGTTTTATATGACAACAACAAAGGGATTTTAGTAAACATTGTGTACAATTACATTAACATGTAAGCATACTCTACTCATCATAAACACTTCTCAAACCATCAGAGCCCAAGTTTTATTCATAGTTTTTTTCTGGGTGAAAAAAGGTTCACAGTCCCCAATGTAAAGAGCAAGGTTACTACACCACTTGAGAATATGAAATGGCCCTTAATTGACTCCATGTCCTCTATCCATGACAACATTGTTTGTGTTCAAATCCTCACTCCCTCTTTATTCTTATCTGCTTTATCTGCTGTGAGTATGTCACCCTACACCAACTCATGCACATCCATCCATATCATCACAGGATCTACTGTGAGTATGTCACCCTACACCAACCCTTGTGCACCCATCCATCCATATCATCACAGGATCTGCTGTGAGTATGTCACCCTACACCAACCCTTGTGCACCTGCCCATATCATCACAGGATCGACTGTGAGTATGTCACCCTACAACAACCCTTGTGCACCTATCCATATCATCACAGGATCTGCTGTGAGCAAGTCACCCTGTCACAGTTCAGTGTTGACAGTGTAGGTCACATGACAACAAGATGCATATCTACTTTGACCAGTTGAGTGTTGACAAGGTAGGTCACATGACAACAAGATGCATATCAACTTTGACCAGTTCAGTGTTGACAAGTTAGGTCACATGACAACAAGATGCATATCTAATTTGCCCAGTTCAGTGTTGACAAGGTAGGTCACATGACAACAAGATGCATATCTAATTTGCCCAGTTCAGTGTTGACAATGTAGGTCACATGACAACAAGATGCATATCTACTTTGACCAGTTGAGTGTTGACAAGGTAGGTCACATGACAACAAGATGCATATCAACTTTGACCAGTTTAGTGTTGACAAGGTAGGTCACATGACAACAAGATGCACATCTACTTTGACCAGTTGAGTGTTGACAAGGTAGGTCACATGACAACAAGACGCATATCTACTTTGACCAGTTGAGTGTTGACAATGTAGGTCACATGACAACAAGATGCATATCTACTTTGACCAGTTCAGTGTTGACAAGGTAGGTCACATGACAACAAGATGCATATCTACTTTGACAAGTTCAGTGATGACAAGGTAGGTCACATGACAACAAGACGCATATCTACTTTGACCAGTTCAGTGTTGACAATGTAGGTCACATGACAACAAGATGCATATCTACTTTGACAAGTTCAGTGTTGACAATGTAGGTCACATGACAACAAGATGCACATCTACTTTGACCAGTTCGGTGTTGACAATGTAGGTCACATGACAACAAGACGCACATCTAATTTGCCCAGTTCAGTGTTGACAATGTAGGTCACATGACAACAAGATGCATATCTACTTCGACCAGTTCAGTGTTGACAAGTTAGGTCACATGACAACAAGATGCATATCTACTTTGACCAGTTCAGTGTTGACAAGGTAGGTCACATGACAACAAGATGCATATCTACTTTGACCAGTTCAGTGTTGACAAGGTAGGTCACATGACAACAAGATGCATATCAACTTTGACCAGTTCGGTGTTGACAGTGTAGGTCACATGACAACAAGACGCATATCTACTTTGACCAGTTCAGTGTTGACAAGGTAGGTCACATGACAACAAGATGCACATCTACTTTGACCAGTTCAGTGTTGACAAGGTAGGTCACATGACAACAAGATGCATATCTACTTTGACCAGTTCAGTGTTGACAAGGTAGGTCACATGACAACAAGATGCACATCTACTTTGACCAGTTCAGTGTTGACAAGGTAGGTCACATGACAACAAGATGCATATCTACTTTAACCAGTTCAGTGTTGACAAGGTAGGTCACATGACAACAAGATGCATATCTACTTTGACCAGTTCAGTGTTGACAAGGTAGGTCACATGACAACAAGATGCATATCTAATTTGCCCAGTTCAGTGTTGACAAGGTAGGTCACATGACAACAAGATGCATATCTACTTTGACCAGTTCAGTGTTGACAAGGTAGGTCACATGACAACAAGACGCACATCTACTTTGACCAGTTCAGTGTTGACAAGGTAGGTCACATGACAACAAGATGCATATCTACTTTGACCAGTTCGGTGTTGACAATGTAGGTCACATGACAACAAGATGCACATCTACTTTGACCAGTTCAGTGTTGACAAGGTAGGTCACATGACAACAAGATGCATATCTACTTTTACCAGTTCAGTGTTGACAAGGTAGGTCACATGACAACAAGATGCATATCTACTTTGACCAGTTCAGTGTTGACAAGGTAGGTCACATGACAACAAGATGCATATCTAATTTGCCCAGTTCAGTGTTGACAAGGTAGGTCACATGACAACAAGATGCATATCTACTTTGACCAGTTCAGTGTTGACAAGGTAGGTCACATGACAACAAGATGCATATCTACTTTGACCAGTTCGGTGTTGACAATGTAGGTCACATGACAACAAGACGCACATCTAATTTGCCCAGTTCAGTGTTGACAAGGTAGGTCACATGACAACAAGACGAACATCTACTTTGACCAGTTGAGTGTTGACAAGGTAGGTCACATGACAACAAGATGCACATCTACTTTTACCAGTTCAGTGTTGACAATGTAGGTCACATGACAACAAGATGCATATCTAATTTGCCCAGTTCAGTGTTGACAAGGTAGGTCACATGACAACAAGACGCATATCTACTTTGACCAGTTCAGTGTTGACAAGGTAGGTCACATGACAACAAGATGCATATCTACTTTGACCAGTTCAGTGTTGACAATGTAGGTCACATGACAACAAGATGCATATCTACTTTGACCAGTTCAGTGTTGACAATGTAGGTCACATGACAACAAGATGCATATCTACTTTAACCAGTTCAGTGTTGACAAGGTAGGTCACATGACAACAAGATGCATATCTACTTTGACCAGTTCAGTGTTGACAAGGTTGGTCACATGACAACAAGATGCATATCTACTTTGACCAGTTCAGTGTTGACAATGTAGGTCACATGACAACAAGATGCATATCTACTTTGACCAGTTCAGTGTTGACAAGGTAGGTCACATGACAACAAGATGCACATCTACTTTGACCAATTCAGTGTTGACAAGGTAGGTCACATGACAAAAAAGATGCACATCTACTTTGACCAGTTCAGTGTGGAAAGGGTAGGTTACATGACCATATATAGCCATTCAAAGTAACAATCTCAAATATATATTTTACCAAGTTTGTTTACTAGCTGTATCTTTGACTTAGTTTTAATTACTTTTGTCCTCTATAGTTATTCTGTTTTCTTTTTTTTTGTCATATTATTGTGCCATGGCCAAATAGAAATAGGAGCAAGCTAGGGTTTTTTTTGTGCTGAGCCCGGCATAATTTTGTCCCCAGAATGTCAAAAATTGAATTATTTTTGTTGTTCTACAGAAAATGGTTGTGGATAGTACCTGGCTGATAAAAGACAGACATGAGTCATATTTCAAGGCCCACCATTAACTCTCCCAGGGACTCTGCTTATACTTAACAATTTATCACATCTTAACAGGGTTTGGGGGGGGGGCGTAAATTGATTATTTCATCATTTAGGTAGCCTATGTACAGCCGGAAAAGGTTCCATTAGAACCATTTTGTGGCTGCATGCAGGCTACATTTAAGGGGTCTGAAATTTTTATGTGATTTTTCAGGCAGTTTGAATAACATGTTTTACTTGAAATAAAGTCATGTAACTGCTCCATCTATTTTTTGTTTTGTTTTTAATCTTGACAGGGCTTTTTTTGCCCAAATAAAAATATATCACAAGAAATCCTCACAACCCAAAAATAAGGAGCTTAGTCTGTTATATCCTGTGTAATTTTAACAACACATTGAATTACGATTTGAGGTTTTGGGGAAAAAAGTACTGTAATCATAAAGAAGTCTTTAAAAAAGACTTGTAAAAGTCTGATGTTCTTAAGGTTTGTCCAAATTTTTATAAATCTTAAAAACATCATGGTTGTTGATATGGGTGTTTTGAAAAAAAATAGTTGATTTAATTGCTCATATTCCCAGGGATTTCCCTTCAATGAATATCAGTTTCTTTGGAAGCAATAAACCTATTAAGGTTTGTTACAGTAGCTAATTATTGAACACCTTAAGAGATAGGTCACAAAACAGTTGGAACGATAGCAAGACATGACATTGTTTACAAATAAGATGGTACAAAACCTGTTGTGTTAAAAATTTGATCAATTGAAATGAATTTAGAATGTCAAAAATCATTGGCAAGAGTTCTCAGTGTACTCAAAATCGCTGGAACTAATCCATGAAACAGTGGCATTTATTTCACATGACACCAAACAAGATTCCAAAGAATACAATCTGATTAACTACTACAGTAACACTGTTTTAAGATTTTCTTTTTTATCACCCAATTAAAATTTAGAGATTCCTAAAAAAGAATCTAACCAGACTAATTCCAGTCATTATTACAGCCTTCAGCAAGAACAAAAAACCCTTTGACAGAGAAAATATTGCCATAGCAAGCTCCCACTATGGGCCCAATATTGAGTATATACAAAATTTGAAAACATTCATCTTTAGGGCCCTGTATATCCATTTCCAACAAAGAACTTCAAAAGAACATTGTCCTACGGGACAAAAGCAAGAACATCGAAAAACTCGCAATTTTCAAAACAAACAACAGCATTTTTGCCATCCTTTGTCATAGCAATGGACTTTGCTTGCCAAGGATTTGTGGCTATTGTGCCTAAGTCCGTTGAGTTAACACCATACACATAGATCATGCTTTCTTTCCTGCATACAAGAATGCTGTCATTGGCTGGGCTAATTGCTAGGGCTTCAACATTTGTCATCCCCAAGGCCTCAAGAAAGTCTCCATTGGAATGGAAAATAAAAATCGTACCATGGAGATAATCAGGAACATAAAACTTACTTTTGTAATACTCAACCCTACCACATTCGCCTGACAAATAACCTTGACCAAATCTAAGTCTCAATTCAAAGTTTTTATGATAAACAAGGATATAACATTCTACACAGTCTTCATCTTCACATTCTGCAGTAACAATTAGCCTACCACTGGCATCAACACTCACAAAATGAAACTCTTCATCATCTGCTAACAACTCCTGTGAAAAAGAATGGTCTCTATTGTAGAAAACCAAGCGCTTATTGTCTACAACAATAAGCTCATTGTTTATGGAAAAGGCAATGTCACTTATACGGAATGAGACAATGTGCCTTTTTGGGTTCTTGTAGCCATGTGGAGTGTCATGGTATATGTACACTTCCCTATCGTCAGCAAGGATAGCAATATCTCCAGTGCGCTGACACACTGTGACACGCCTGACAAGGTAATTGCCAGATGGGTGTTCCCTTTGCACCAACTGACCACGCCTAAAGGATGGAGTTTGCTGGCGAGAGATAGCTAGGGGAGAGGTAAAAGCTTGTGGAGTTGAAGGAGGTGCTTGATCCCTCTGAAGGGAAGGGGAGTTGGTCAAACCTTCCCTGCAAGTTAAATTAGCTATTTCCTTCTCAATTTCATTCTTCAAGAAACCAAAAACAACTTCTTCTTCTCCTTTATGAAACTTCATGTTAAATGCAGCAGGGTTCGATGTAGCTGTTTCCCTTGGATTATCCATCTTTGGAGCTCCTTGGATCTCACCAAGTTGGCTCACGTAGACTTCAACAAGTTCTATAATCTCATCTAACTTTCCTGCTTGTAAGACCTTCTCAACATTCTCAATACAACTACTTGACTTTTCGATGAAGTCATCAAGTCGTTTCTTGATAGATGTGAAGTTTGAAGCATCGAGTTCCGATTGATAAGTGTCTATGAAGTATTTATCTACCTTAGCATGCAGGCAGGACTCGTGTTCGTTAACTTTCTGTCTCAATTTTTCCGCGTGATCTGATATCTCTCGTTTCAGTTCTTCGGCGTCTTTTCGAACTTCGTCTAAACAGGAAATGTTCGAATTCACCATTTCTCGATAATTCCTAGCTTCTTCCAGCGATTCTTTCGCTTTCTTGAGCGCTGACTTGATAGCCTTTTGCTCCTTTCTGCCTTGTATGTTTTCTATGATCCTTACTAACAAAGTGTTGGTTGGAAACGAATTTACTCCGTTTTGGGGAATCTCTGATCGCGCTCGACATATCGGACACTCCACGAATCTAATGGAGTTTCTCTTGGTAATTTTTTCGAGGCATTCTCGACACACGTTGTGTGCACACGAGGGAAGACTCTTAGGTTCTACAAAGACCTCAATACAAACAGGGCAAGCTCCTTCGTCCCCTAGAAGGGTGTGGAATTCAGGAAACTTGTAGGCTCCTCCGACGGCCATGTTGTGATACCGAAGGACAAAAAGAGCGCACATCCTCATGGGACGTATATGGTGGCCGATGCCGCTCGATTTCTTTATTTTCTTGGAGGAAAAATCACATTTTTTTTCATTTAAAAGCAAAATAAATTTAAAAACAAAAATAATTTAAAAGCGAAATCGATGTTAAATGCAAACTAAATTGTAAAACCAAAACAATTCCAACGCGAAATCAAAGTTAAAACCAAAATAAATTGTTAAACAAAGTATTCTGAAAGCGAAATCAAATCTAAAAGCAAACTTAATTGAAAACAAAAACAATTTGAAAGCGGAATCAAAATTAAAAGCAAACTAGATTGTAAAACAAAAACAATTTGAAAACGCAATCAACTGGCGTCGGAGTACAGTCGGGCCCATGGTATATTAGGATCAGCGGTATCACTTCGCAAAACCACAGCTATCCCCAGACCGTTAGATCACCAGTCTAGACAAAGTTTTCTAGGGGGCAAGGGGGGTGCAGCCACCACAGGGATCCTGAAGTTGTTGTTTGGATATTTCATTGATGCTGCCTTGAGAACGTCTCAACCAAAATTTATTAAGAGGGGTGGGTGGGGGGGTTCAAACACTTGGTGGCCAAGGTTACAACCACCACAGGGATCCCAATATCTAATTAGGAGCTTTTAGACAGCGTCTAAATCTATACAGAAAGCCTATATTCGGGTGCACATGGCCAGCAACATGGCCATCGGCAAAGACTTCAAGTATGTTGAACCGACAACCTTTCGAGCAACGAGATCAGTATGAATAAATATAATAAATTAGATTTTTTGCTGAAATAGGAGCACAAATTTTTTTTTCGTAACTTCGACTTCTATCTAGCGCTGGACGATCTTGGGGACTTTATACTTTCACTTGTTTCAATCTTTCAATTACATTGATTACCAATTAACTGTTATAAAAACAAGTAACTAAATATTGCGCTTGTAATGCTAGCTCGGGGCGGGCTGCACATTGCCGTTCACGCTCGTGCCGCAAGACTGCGCATCTCACTTCAATAGGATAAAGCCTCTGAAGTGGACTTTTAAGCCTTGATGGCTTATTGCCTTTATTCACTAGTCTAACTCTAACTAAATACAATGCTCGTGTTACACAACACAATCACTATCTAACCTACTGTCAAAGGACCATATAGAATACCCATACTAGCTCTGTCTATAGCTTCCGGCTCTCCTATTGTTCCTCTAATTACACATCCTCTGTGAAACTGCCAAACTGCTCCGACTAATACGGCTATCTCTAGTTTTTCTCTCACATCTGAGGAAATTGATCCCTCGCTACCTCTGGGTGACTATTGGGGGATACTAGAAATCTCTGGCAGGTCTGCGGAATACTTCGCGAGTAACATATAATATTTACAAGGGCAGAAGGAAACGCCGGTTACAGCCTCGGCGAAATTGACGCCCGGTAAACAGCCGCAGTGGAAGTACTGGCCACATGCGTCACAACCCAGCCAGTCTTCTCCATCGTCATCCTTGCACACATTGCAAATATTGACGTTTCACCTGCAATTGTAAAATACACAGTCGTTCGAATATAACATTTCAGTCGCACTTTCTTAGGCTTGCGGTCTGGAAGCAAGATTATAGTTTAGGCGTACATACTTACCGGTGGATATCGTTGTAGCATGTGCCAAAGTTTAACCTCATCATGTTTGCTCGTTCTTCCGAGATGTCAACAACTTTGGAATATAAATGTTTGGAATATAAATGTTAATAGTATTTAAAACTACTATCTTTAGCGTCTTAGCGATTTCTCAGTCTGAAGGGCGTAAGTGAATGATTCCTTAAAAAATTGAATACAACCGATTGATAAAAATTGGTAACAATTATCAATTCTAATCAATTAGTTACATCGGTTATTCATTTAATACATAAGCAGTTTAGAAATATCTTGATCCCGGACCACTGCTCACCGAACAAATGAAAACACCACAGTTAAAGTGGTCGGTTTGCCTTTGATACTGTCGCTAAACGCAAGGCCAAGAGGTACATTCCCATGAGGTCTTCCTGTCAATTACCGAGCTAAATTGATTTATCGCATTCAGGTGCTATCGCAGGCAGCCATGACTGCCGGCCATGTGCGAATATTGCTTTATTAACACTATGGGATAGCTGTGGTTTTGCGAAGCGATACCGCTGATCATAATATACCACGGGCCCGACTGTACTTCGACGCAGGTGTTCAAGTAACTCCCATCACAACATGGCCGACGGACGAGCCTACACGCTTCCTGACTTCCACACCCTTCTAGGGGACGAAGGAGCTTGCCCTGTTTGTATTGAGGTCTTTGAAGAACCTAAGAGCCTTCCCTCGTGTGCACACAACGTGTGTCGAGAATGCCTCGAAAAAATTACCGCGAGAAACTCCAGTAGATTCGTGGAATGTCCGATATGCCGAGCGCGATCAGAGATTCCCCAAAACGGAGTAAATTCGTTTCCAACCAACACTTTGTTAGTAAGGATCATAGAAAACACACCAGGCGGAAAGGAGCAAAAGGCTATCAAGTCAGCGCTCAAGAAAGCGAAAGAATCGCTGGAAGAAGCTAGGAATTATCGAGAGATGGTGAATTCGAACATTTCCTGTTTAGACGAAGTTCGAAAAGACGCCGAAGAACTGAAACGAGAGATATCAGATCACGCGGAGAAATTGAGACAGAAAGTTAACGAACACGAGTCCTGCCTGCATGCTGAGGTAGATAAATACTTCAAAGACACTTATCAATCGGAACTCGATGCTTCAAACTTCACATCTATCAAGAAACGACTTGATGACTTCATCGAAAAGTCAAGCAGTTGTATTGAGAATGTTGAGAAGGTCTTACAAGCAGGAAAGTTAGATGAGATTATAGAACTTGTTGAAGTCTACGTGAGCCAACTTGGTGAGATCCAAGGAGCTCCAAAGATGGATAATCCAAGGGAAACAGCTACATCGAACCCTGTTGCATTTAACATGAAGTTTCATAAAGGAGAAGAAGAAGTTGTTTTCGGTTTCTTGAAGAATGAAATTGAGAAGGAAATAATTTATTTAACTTGCAGGGAAGGTTTGACCAACTCCCCTTCCCTTCAGAGGGATCAAGCACCTCCTTCAACTCCACAAGCATGTAACTCTCCCCTAGCTATCTCTCGCCAGCAAACTCCACCCTTTACGAGTTGTCAGTTGGTGCAAAGGGAACAACCATCTATCAATTACCTTGTCAGGCGTGTCACAGTTTGTCAGCGCACTGGAGATATTGCTATCCTTGTTGGCGATGGGGAAGTGTACATATACCATGACACTCCACATGGCTACAAGAACCCAGAAAGGCACATTGTCTCATTCCGTATAAGTGACATTGCCTTTTCCATAGACAATGAGCTTATTGTTGTAGACAATAAGCGCTTAGTTTTCTACAATAGAGACCATTCTTTTTCACAGGAGTTGTTAGCAGATGATGAAGAGTTTTATTTTGTGAGTGTTGATGCCAGTGGTTGGCTAATTGTTACTGCAGTATCTGAAGATGAAGACTGTGTAGAATGTTATATCCTTGTTTATTGTAAAAACTTTAAATCTAAAAGATTTAGATTTGGATTTAGATTTGGTCAAGGTATTTTGTCAAGTGACTGTGGTAGGGTTGAGTATTACAATAATAAGTTTTATGTTCCTGATTATGGCAGTGATAGGATTTTTATTTTCCATTTGAATGGAGACTTTGCTGGGCCTTGGGGGATGACAAATGTTAAAGCCCTAGCAATTAGCCCAACCAATGACAGCATTCTTGTATGCAGGGAAGAAAGCATGATCTATGTGTATGGTGTTAACTCAAAGGACTTAAAAGGCACAATAGCCACAAATCTTTGGCAAGCAAATTCCATTGCTATGACAAAGGATGGCAAAAATGCTGTTGTTTGTTATAAAAATCGCAAGTTTTTCGATGTTCTTGCTTTTGTCCCGTAGGACAATGTACTTTTGAAGTTAATTGTTGGAAATGGATATACAGGGCCCTAAAGATGAATGTTTTCAAATTTAGTATATACTCAATATTGGGCCCATAGTGGGAGCTTGCTATGGCAATATTTTCTCTGTCAAATTGTTTTTTTGTTCTTGCTGAAGGCTGTAATACTGACTGGAATCAGTCAGGAATATCTAAATTTTAATCGGGTGATAAAAAAGAAAATCTTAAAACAGTGTTACTAGGGTGTAGTAGTTAATCAGATTGTATTCTTTGAAATTTTGTTTGGTGTCATGTAAAATAAATGCCACCGATTTATGGATTAGTTCCAGCAATTTTGAGTACACTGAGAACTCTTGCCAATGATTTTTGACATTCTAAATTCATTTCAGTTGATCAAATTTTTAACACAACAGGTTTTGTACCATCTTATTTGTAAACAATGTCATGTCTTGCTATCTTTCCAACTGTTTTGTGACCTATCTCTTAAGGTGTTCAATAATTAGCTACTGTAACAAACTTTAATAGTTTTATTGCTTCCAAAGAAACTGATAATCATTGAAGAGAACTCCCCGGGAATATGAGCAATTAAATCAACTAGCATTTTGTAATTATCTTTTAATAATAATTTAAAAAAAACATACATACTTGGTATGTCCATCACATTTTTTTTTATTCTGGAATTCAAAACACACAAAAACCTACAACCATGATGTTCTTAAGATTTAAGATAAAAATTTGGACAAATCTTAAGAACATCAGACTATTACAAGTACAAGTCTTTTTTCAAGACTTCTTTATGGTTACAGTACTTTTGCACCCAAAAAGCTGAAATCATAATTCAATGTGTTGTTAAAATTACACAGGATATAATAGACTAAGCTTCTTATTTTTGGGTTGTGAGGATTTCTTGTGATATATTTTTATTTGGGCAAAAAAGGCCCTGTCGAGATTAAAAACAAAACAAAAAATAGGTGGAGCAGTTACATGACTTTATTTCAAGTAAAACATGTTATTCAAACTGCCTGAAAAATCACATAAAAATTCCAGACCCCTTAAATGTAGCCTGCATGCAGCCACAAAATGGTTCTAATGAAACTATTTCCGGCTGTACACAGGCTACCTAAATGATGAAATAATCAATTTACGCCCCCCAAACCCTGTTAAAATGTGATAAATTGTTAAGTATAAGAAGAGTCCCTTGGAGAGTTAATGGTGGGCCTTGAAATATGACTCATGTCTGTCTTTTATCAGCCAGGTACTATCCACAACCATTTTCTGTAGAACAACAAAAATTATTCAATTTTTGACATTCTGGGGACAAAATTAATCCAGGCTCAGCACAAAAAAAAACCTAGCTTGCTCCTATTTCTATTTGGCCATGGCACAATAATATGACAAAAAAAAGAAAACATAATAACTATAGAGGACAAAAGTAATTAAAACTAAGTCAAAGATACAGCTAGTGAACAAACTTGGTAAAATATATATTTGAGATTGTTACTTTGAATGTCTATATATGGTCATGTAACCTACCCTTTCCACACTGAACTGGTCAAAGTAGATGTGCATCTTGTTGTCATGTGACCTACATTGTCAACTTTGAACTGGTCAAATTAGATGTGCGTCTTGTTGTCATGTGACCTACATTGTCAACACCGAACTGGTCAAAGTAGATATGCATCTTGTTGTCATGTGACCTACCTTGTCAACACTGAACTGGTCAAAGTAGATATGCATCTTGTTGTCATGTGACCTACCTTGTCAACACTGAACTGGTCAAAGTAGATATGCGTCTTGTTGTGGATGGTCATTCGTGTGTAGCCGTAGTCAAGGGACCGGGAGGCAGTCCATGGTCCAAAGTGGTACTTGAACGGGTCATGGTTTTCTTGGCAACCCTAGAACAGAAGGAATCAAATTAATACGAATCCCCTACTGTAATTAATAAAAAAATGTGTAAAAGGTGAAACATTGAGAAACAGGTGCATCCTGTTTTTTGTAATGCAAATACAGGTTTTTTTTTTGCATCACCTTCATAGGATAGATTCCAGAGAATGATACAAGTTTAGAGGCACTACTCCTGTACTCACAGCAGATCCTGTGATGATACTGTATGGACGGGTGTGCATGGGTTGGTGTAGGGTGACATACTCACAGCAGATCCTGTTATGATATGGACGGGTGCACAAGGGTTGGTGTAGGGTGCTTCCTTGGAACCATTACACATCTGACGAATAAAGAGGGAGGATTTGAACACAAACAATGTTGTCATGGGTAGAGGACACGGAGTCAATTAAGGGCCACTTCATATTCTCAAGTGGTGTAGTAACCTTGCTCACCTTTTTTCACCAAGAAAACACTATGAATAAACTCTATTTATCAATGATTAATAAAACTTGGGCTCTGATGGTTTGAGAAGTGTTTATGATGAGTAGAGTATGCTTACATGTTAATGTAATTGTACACAATGTTTACTAAAATCCCTTTGTTGTTGTCATATAAAACAAAGTATCTTATTCTTTGTGTGCATCATCATTTTGTTATTCATCTTGTTGCATGTTTATGTCCATGTACCCCTGCCCCCCCCTGCAGTAAACCTACCTGTCGATTATACACACCCCCTGCCCCCCATGCAGTAAACCTACCTGTCGATTATACACACCCCCTACCCCCCATGCAGTAAACCTACCTGTCGATTATACACACCCCCTACCCCCATGCAGTAAACCTACCTGTCGATTATACACACCCCCTGCCCCCCATGCAGTAAACCTACCTGTCGATTATACACACCCCCTACCCCCCATGCAGTAAACCTACCTGTCGATTATACACACCCCCTGCTCCCCCTGCAGTAAACCCACCTGTTGATTATACACAGGAAAGAGTTTCTCATAGGAATGCTCATGCGCCCATATAAGGACATCAGCACCTGAGAATAACATGAAACAAATGTTCAGGCACATTTCCAATCAACCATTTAATGAGTTTTTAATCACATGGTAACTGTGCTCTAAGGTACACTACAAGTTTCAGGAAATTTAATAAGCTTCCCAAAATAATTTTGTTTATTATATTATTATATACTTGTGTTACCTATTCCCAATTATTTCTTGATTTGTGCTAAGCTTTGAAAAGTATATCCTTATCATATTTGTAGAGTATATCCTCTAGTCCTCACCATATTTGTAGAGTATATCCTCTAGTCCTTGCCATATTTGTAGAGTATATCCTCTAGTCCTTACCATATTTGTAGAGTATATCCTCTAGTCCTTACCATATTTGTAGAGTATACCCTCTAGTCCTTACCATATTTGTAGAGTATACCCTCAAGTCCTTACCATATTTGTAGAGTATACCCTCTAGTCCTTACCATATTTTAGAATATACCCTCTAGTCCTTACCATATTTGTATAGTATACCCTCTAGTCCTTACCATATTTGTAGAGTATATCCTCTAGTCCTTACCATATTTGTAGAATATATCCTCAAGTCCTTACCATATTTGTAGAGTATACCCTCTAGTCCTTACCATATTTTAGAGTATACCCTCTAGTCCTTACCATATTTGTAGAGTATATCCTCTAGTCCTTACCATATTTGTAGAATATATCCTCAAGTCCTTACCATATTTGTAGAGTATACCCTCTAGTCCTTACCATATTTTAGAGTATACCCTCTAGTCCTTACCATATTTGTAGAGTATATCCTCTAGTCCTTACCATATTTTAGAGTATATCCTCTAGTTCTTACCATATTTGTATAGTATATTGTCTAGTCCTTACCATATTTGTAGAGTATACCCTCTAGTTCTTACTATATTTGTAGAGTATACCCTCTAGTCCTTACCATATTTGTAGAGTATATCCTCTAGTCCTGGTTTGTTAAGCTCTGGAATTCCTGTCCGAACTCGACTCTCATGCATGGTACAGTCGTCATGGTCTGTATTGGAGCAGTACATGGGACGATGACCCATCAGAAAGATCCACGGGCGAAAGGTGCGGTTTTCAGGGGCTGCTGCCTCCTGTTAAAATTAGAAATAAAAACATTAATAAATCAGAATAAAAATAAAATCCATTCATAAAACAGTTTATCAGAATGACAATGATATGCAAGAAAATGACTTCAAATATACAAGAAAGACAAGTGTTTTGTTTTCTAAATTTTTGTATAAGTATGACTAAAAATACCTATAAACAGATGTGATCCCTAGTAAACAATGAATTGATGAATGTAAGAAGTAGTGTTCAAGCAGCAAATGGCACTCTGGGCACATACCAGGAAGAAAAAAAACCTCTCGTTTACTGTACCTTTCCAAATTTATTTCATTAATTGATCCTATTTTACGAAAATGAACAACATTCTTCCATTAAACATCAAGTAAATCTAAACAAAACATATTCTACTATACTATACCTTCAAGTCATTCTCTAACCAAGCATACTGATGGTCAATCAACTCAAGGCCATAGTCAGTAAAGAAATAGAACTCTGTAGAGATGCTAATGAAATGCCCAATATTGAAGCTGCAAAAGGAGATTTAAAGAATTTTACTTCAACACCACTTAAATAGTTTCGCCACACAGCATGAATAAAAAAATGCACACAAAAAGACAGGTGGCAGAGGGGCACTGCAACAGCTATAGGCCAATAACTGCAGGCCAAGTATCAATATATCTGCACTGAAAAAAAATGCTTTGAATAAATAAATTAAATGCACATCTAACAGTCTAGTTTGGATACATTGGTATATACCTTCCATTGTTTACAATGGGTATTTTTTTCCATTTTTTTACAAAGGGGTATTTTTTTTCCATTTTTTTACAATGGGTATTTTTCTTCCATTTTTTTAAAATGGGTATTTTTTTTACTTTGGGTAATTTTTTATTCTTATTAACAGTATTTCTCTTTGATTTATGTCCCTAATTTTTTTACCCTCTTTTATTTCTAATGTTTAAGAAACTTGATCATACATTTAAGGTTTTTTAAAATTAAAATATATATTAAAATATAAAAATATATTATATATATATTATATATTAAAATATATATTAAAATGTATTAAAATACATAGCAGCTGTAGAAAAAGATCTGCTTAGTTCTTAGATTGTACACCTGTGTGTTTGATTTTGTACTGAGAAAAACTCATATTTAGAAATTGGCTGACCTTTTCCCATATCCTCAGCCATTTTTATTTTTCATCCACTACAAATTATTTTAAGTTGACTACAATAGATCTCTAGTTTGATACTAAAGAACCTTGTTTATACCTGTAATATAGACTTTCTGTGTTGCCCGGCATGGAGAAGCGGAATCTGTAGTTGGAGAAATTGCTACAAAGAGAGAATAAACATATATCACTGCAAAAACACAAGATGTATTCATGTGTATACATTAATAACAATGGTTCCAGAATTGCTTACAAAAAGATTTTGGACCTCTTCACAAGCCTAGTTTTTATGAGTATGTTCATACATTCTCAGTATTCACCCGTGTTGTAAAGGAGAGAGGGGGGGGTTATGGCGTTCCAGTCCACGCTTATACTTGTACTGTTGGTTGTATAGCGTGTGACTGGGGCCCCCTTGGTCCTGTTTTCTATCAAAATAAAACAATAATTCCCTTGCATAGTGCAATTTATTTAATAACACCCTCGTGAGATCTACAAGTGGATTTGTTTGCGAGAACTTTCTATACGGCAAGCACCAGCTGTTGGAAAATCACTCTATGCAAACTCTCCAGAACTATACGATACGGACAAATAACAGTGACTCATAATGACTCGCCATGATTTAGTATCAATCTAGATATTTTCAGAATAGAACATTCCGTCGATCTATTCTTAGGAACAATGATGTAATGTTTACTTCTAGAACATTCCGTCGATCTATTCTTAGGAACAATGATGTAATGTTTACCTCTAGAACATTCCGTGACATGTATATAAGCAGCTCGATCGCTGAGATCCTCACTTGTGTTTTCGACCTGGTTCAACTGCTCTTGAGTAAAAGGCACCACTGCTAGAATTGATTTGATTGATTTGAAGAATCAAGACGTCTTCATCTCCGTTCAGAGAAACATTTTCAACACCAGCTAGGTTATACCCACCCCTCTCCCCAAAAACATACTCAAAATTCTCCAGCCTTGAGATTTTCGGGGGGTTGACAGGTAAGCTGACTACCCTGGGTACCAGAGCCTCCAATCTTCTCTCTCCCAGTGAAGCTCAGCATTTTTGCATTTTGGCTGAGCGGACAGTGCTGAATAACGTATGCGTATGCGCGTGTTCTGGCGAAAACAAGCACAATCGTAGTGTTGAATCGTTCGAGTAAAGGTACAAAAGGCTGACTTCAGTCGCTTCAGTTGACTAACTGTACAGCATTAAAACCAGACTGTACAAAAGATGACAGACTTGTTTGATAATGAGGGAGTCATAAAGAAAATTTTAGCCTTAAGTTTGGTCTAGTTTTCTTAGCATTCGCCAAAATGTGACAGTTTGCCAGAAAAACGCCGCCATTTCAAAACAAAAAGGCTGGTTTAACCATGCGGTACTGGAGCTAGCCTTGCGTTTTTCAGCACTGGCGGCTTAGCGTCACTTGACGAGAGAAGTCTGTGGAGGCTCTGGTACCCAGGGTAGTATGTTGACTCTATCGGGGTTACAACCCAGATGTTGCAGACACTTTTTGATAAAGCAATATGAAAATGTAGTAGGGACATACTTACAATTTCATCAACTTCTTCAACTGACTGTGCATTATCTAGTGCTCCCCTTATTTCAATTGTTAGCTGATCACCCATCTTCTTCTTTGTGCTCTCAGCCTTTTTGTGAACTTCTCTAAACAGTGGATGATTATATCAATGGTTAACTCAAACCCTTAACGTTACATTGATTCTCGGGTGCAACGTTTTTTGAAATTAAAATCGTTATCATCTTTTTTTAATTAAAATCATTATTGTTGTTGTTCAGTGAGACTCACTTCAGGAGTTGGTACTGTCCGTCAATGTGTCTAAGCACGGCCGGGTCTAGTCCCCCGCTATGCTCTTTCCGATAGCGAGCAATGAAAGGGATGGTGTTGTCGTTATCCAGCAGCACCAGAATTCTGGACACCACATTCTCGTCTAATTGAAGGTTTTGAGAAATTATTTGCGCGCACTTGTCTTGTTTTTTCAACTTTGGCGGCCATTTTTCGAATAGGCACTCGACCCAGTCTAACACGGGCTCCAGAAATTATCTATCAGCTAGAAAAAAAAAAAAAAGTTATTTAAATGATGCACGTAGATGTCCAGACTCCGCGGATGGTGGTCTATGACCAACAGCAGGATATTTATTATTCATTTTCTGTATTTTTGTTTTTATTGATGAATATAAAACATAAGAAGTGACTTTGAAGGATCCCTGTGGTATACGTCCCATGAGGCTGTGCGCCCTTGTTGTCCTTCGGTATCACAACAGGGAGTTACTTGAACACGGGCGTCGGAGTACAGTCGGGCCCGTGGTATATTATGATCAGCGGTATCGCTTCGCAAAACCATAGCTATCCCCAGACCGTTACATCACCAGTCTAGACAAAGTTGTCTAGGGGGCAAGGGGGGGTGCAGCCACCACAGGGATCCTGAAGTTGTTGTTTGGATATTTCATTGATGCAGCCTAATCTTGAGAACGTCTCAACCAAAATTTATAAAGAGGAAAGGGGGGGTTCAAACACTTGGTGGCCAAGGTTACAACCACCACAGGGATCCCAATATCTAATTAGGAGCTTTTAGACAGTGTCTAAATCTATACAGAAAGCCTTTTTCGGGTGCACATGGCCAGCAACATGGCCATCGGCAAAGACTTCAAGTATGTTGAACCGACAACCTTTCGAGCAACGAGATCAGTATGAATAAATATAATAAATTAGATTTTTTGCTAAAATAGGAGCACAAATTTTGTTTTCGTAACTTCGACTTCTATCTAGCGCTGGACGATCTTGGGGACTTTATACTTTCACTTGTTTCAATCTTTCAATTACATTGATTACCAATTAACTGTTATAAAAACAAGTAAGTAAATACAGTCGAACCTTTATTAAGCGGCCCTCTATTGAGCGATCACCCTCTATTCAACGGTCATTTACCAAAGTCCCGAATTTCCCCCCTTATGTTTACTGTAAATTTGACCTCTATTGAGCGGTCACCTCTATTAAGCGGACGCGGTCACCAAAGGAGGGTCCCAATTGGTTGATTTCATTGTTTTTCACCTCTATTAAACGGTCATCATCAATATTTGTCAGCATGACAACAGATAGTGCACGTCATATTTAATTTTATTTCGTCATATTTTTAACTGTCTAATCTAATTACTATGGCTAATCGTCTTGTGAGACTTGTGTGGTCTTGTGCGGATCAGTCGCATCAAATTCCTCGATTACCAATTTCCGCTTTAGCCAGCTAGAAGAAAAACTGTCACCTTCAAATATGTATTCACAAGGAATTTCGCGTCCATAGCCACCACCTCTGTTCACCCAATTCCCTTTGACTACGACTTTCTCACAGTTCGTAGGTCTCTTGAGATATTTGGTAACCCACGTTGACATCAGTTTGGGAATATGCCTGATAACTTCGTAATCTTCAACTAGAGTATTCGGGTGACCGTCTCCATCCATCACCGTTTTGTCGGCTTTTTCTCTTACGATTGCAACAGCATTCGGATCCTTTATGTTAGTTGGTTCACGCATAAGTTTGTAAACATCTTCTATTGCTGGTTCCCACTCAGTCATGTACTCATGGTATCTCCGAATGAATGCAACTGGGTCAGATTTGTGAGTTTTTGGGTACGGCAACGCACTGCGAGTTTTTGGTTCGACTTCCAAAATCGCGCAAACGCTTAATGACGGATATCGACGGAAACGACGCGTGTAACATCACCTTAACGCACTCATTTACTTTACATAACGCCAGCGAAAGTAGCTCATGCCCATAGAATTGGGCAAAGCCACAAGAGCCGTATAGGAAAAAAACAAAATGACTAGGCGGTTTCAAACAATTCTGAATCAAATTGGAATGCACCAGGCCCCGTCTTAGGGCTAACATGATTGTTACTGTTGTTTATTATAATAAAAAGTTCTTACGTATAATTACAGCCCGATTTACGCTAATTTAGGGGCGAAAATAGCGAAACCTCTATTAAGCGGTCAACCTCTATTAAGCGGTCACTAAGCTAAGTCCCGAGGGTGACCGCTTAATAGAGGTTCGACTGTATTGCGCTTGTAATGCTAGCTCTGGGCGGGCTGCACATTGCCGTTCACACTCGCGCCGCAAGTCTGCGCATCTCACTTCAATAGGATAAAGCCTCTGAAGTGGACTTTTAAGCCTTGATGGCTTGCCTTTATTCACTAGACTAACTCTAACTAAATACAATGCTCGTGTTACACAACACAATCACTATCTAACCTACTGTCATATGACCATATACAATACCCATACTAGCTCTGTCTATAGCTTCCGGCTCTCCTATTGTCCCTCTAATTACACATCCTCTGTGAAACTGCCAAACTGCTCCGACTAATACGGCTATCTCTAGTTTCTCTCTCACATCTGAGGAAATTGATCCCTCGCTACCTCTGGGTGACTATTGGGGGATACTAGAAATCTCTGGCAGATCTGCGGAATACTTCGCTGGTAACATATAATATTTACAAGGGCAGAAGGAAACGCCGGTTACAGCCTCGGCGAAATTGACGCCCGGTAAACAGCCGCAGTGGAAGTACTGGCCACATGCGTCACAACCCAGCCAGTCTTCTCCATCGTCATCCTTGCACACTTTGCAAATATTGACGTTTCACCTGCAATTGTAAAATACACAGTCGTTCGAATATAACATTTCAGTCGCACTTTCTTAGGCTTGCGGTCTGGAAGCAAGATTACAGTTTAGGCGTACATACTTACCGGTGGATATCGTTGTAGCATGTGCCAAAGTTTAACCTCATCATGTTTGCTCGTTCTTCCGAGATGTCAACAACTTTTAAGGCCCTGCTCTCACACAGATTCTTGGCAAACTATAGAGCTATGGAATATAAATTTTAATAGTATTTAAAACTACTATCTTTAGCGTCTTAGCGATTTCTCAGTCAGAAGGGCGTAGAAAGTGAATGATTCCTTAAAAAATTGAATACAACCGATTGATAAAAATTGGTAACAATTATCAATTCTTATCAATTAGTTACATCGGTTATTCATTTAATACATAAGCAGTTTAGAAATATCTTGATCCCGGACCACTGCTCACCGAACAAATGAAAACACCACAGTTAAAGTGGTCGGTTTGCCTTTGATACTGTCGCTAAACGCAAGGCCAAGAGGTACATTCCCATGAGGTCTTCCTGTCAATTACCGAGCTAAATTGATTTATCGCATTCAGGTGCTATCGCAGGCAGCCATGACTGCCGGCCATGTGCGAATATTGCTTTATTAACACTATGGGATAGCTGTGGTTTTGCGAAGCGATACCGCTGATCATAATATACCACGGGCCCGACTGTACTTCGACGCAGGTGTTCAAGTAACTCCCATCACAACATGGCCGCCGGACGAGCCTCCACGCTCCCTGACTTCCACACCCTTCTAGGGGACGAAGGAGCTTGCCCTGTTTGTATTGAGGTCTTTGAAGAACCTAAGAGCCTTCCCTCGTGTGCACACAACGTGTGTCGAGAATGCCTCGAAAAAATTACCGCGAGAAACTCCAGTAGATTCGTGGAATGTCCGATATGCCGAGCGCGATCAGAGATTCCCCAAAACGGAGTAAATTCGTTTCCAACCAACACTTTGTTAGTAAGGATCATAGAAAACATACCAGGCGGAAAGGAGCAAGAGGCTATCAAGTCAGCGCTCAAGAAAGCGAAAGAATCGCTGGAAGAAGCTAGGAATTATCGAGAGATGGTGAATTCGAACATTTCCTGTTTAGACGAAGTTCGAAAAGACGCCGAAGAACTGAAACGAGAGATATCAGATCACGCGGAGAAATTGAGACAGAAAGTTAACGAACACGAGTCCTGCCTGCATGCTGAGGTAGATAAATACTTCAAAGACACTTATCAATCGGAACTCGATGCTTCAAACTTCACATCTATCAAGAAACGACTTGATGACTTCATCGAAAAGTCAAGCAGTTGTATTGAGAATGTTGAGAAGGTCTTACAAGCAGGAAAGTTAGATGAGATTATAGAACTTGGTGAAGTCTACGTGAGCCAACTTGGTGAGATCCAAGGAGCTCCAAAGTTGGATAATCCAAGGGAAACAGCTACATCAAACCCTGCTGCATTTAACATGAAGTTTCATAAAGGAGAAGAAGTTGTTTTTGGTTTCTTGCAGAATGAAATTGAGAAGAAAATAGCTAATTTAACTTGCAGGGAAGGTTTGACCAACTCCCCTTCCCTTCAGAGGGATCAAGCACCTCCTCCAACTCCACAAGCATGTAACTCTCCCCTAGCTATCTCTTGCCAGCAAACTCCATCCCTTACGAGTGATCCAAGGGTGCAAGTACCCAGAAAGGCACATTGTCTCATTCGGGATCAAGCACCTCCTCCAACTCCACAAGCATGTAACTCTCCCCTAGCTATCTCTTGCCAGCAAACTCCATCCCTTACGAGTGATCCAAGGGTGCAAGTACCCAGAAAGGCACATTGTCTCATTCGGGATCAAGCACCTCCTCCAACTCCACAAGCATGTAACTCTCCCCTAGCTATCTCTTGCCAGCAAACTCCACCCTTTACGCGTGGTCAGTTGGTGCAAAGGGAACAACCATCTAGCAATTACCTTGTCAGGTGTGTCACAGTGTGTCAGCGCACTGGAGATATTGCTATCCTTGCTGGCGATAAGGGAGTGTACATATACCATGACACTCCACATGGCTACAAGAACCCAGAAAGGCACATTGTCTCATTCCGTATAAGTGACATTGCCTTTTCCATAAACAATGAGCTTATTGTTGTAGACAATAAGCGCTTGGTTTTCTACAATAGAGACCATTCTTTTTCACAGGAGTTGTTAGCAGATGATGAAGAGTTTGATTGTGTGAGTGTTGATGCCAGTGGTAGGCTAATTGTTACTGCAGAATCTGAAGATGAAGACGGTGTAGAATGTTATATCCTTGTTTATCGTAAAAACTTTGAATTGAGATTTAGATTTGGTCAAGGTTATTTGTCAGGCGACTGTGGTAGGGTTGAGTATTACAAAAATAAGTTTTATGTTCCTGATTATGGCTTTGATAGGATTTCTATTTTCCATTCCAATGGAGACTTTCTTGAGATCTTGGGGATGACAAATGTTAAAGCCCTAGCAATTAGCCCAGCCAATGACAGCATTCTTGTATGCAGGGAAGAAAGCATGATCTATGTGTATGGTGTTAACTCAAAGGACTTAGGCACAATAGCCACAAATCCTTGGCAAGCAAATTCCATTGCTATGACAAAGGATGGCAAAAATGCTGTTGTTTGTTATAAAAAACACAATTTTTTCGATGTTCTTGCTTTTGTCCCGTAGGACAATGTACTTTTGAAGTTCATTGTTGGAAATGGATATACAGGGCCCTAAAGATGAATGTTTTCAAATTTAGTATATACTCAATATTGGGCCCATAGTGGGAGCTTGCTATGGCAATATTTTCTCTGTCAAATTGTTTTTTGTTCTTGCTGAAGGCTGTAATACTGACTGGAATCAGTCTGGTTAGATTCTTTTTCAGGAATATCTCAATTTTAATCAGGTGATAAAAAAGAAAATCTTAAAACAGTGTTACTAGGGTGTAGTAGTTAATCAGATTGTATTCTTTGAAATTTTGTTTGGTGTCATGTAAAATAAATGCCACCGATTCATGGATTAGTTCCTCCCTGGGAATATGAGCAATTAAATCAACTAGCATTTTGTAATTATCTTTTAATAATAATTTTAAAAAAACATCATACATACTTGGTATGTCCATCACATTTTTTTTTATTCTGGAATTCAAAACACCCAACAACCTACAACCATGATGTTCTTAAGATTTAAGATAAAAATTTTGACAAATCTTAAGAACATCAGACTATTACAAGTACAAGTCTTTTTTCAAGACTTCTTTATGGTTACAGTACTTTTGCACCCAAAAAGCTGAAATCATATTTCAATGTGTTGTAAAATTACACAGGATATAATAGACTAAGCTTCTTATTTTTGGGTTGTGAGGATTTCTTGTGATATATTTTTATTTGGGCAAAAAAGGCCCTGTTGAGATTAAAAACAAAACAAAAAATAGGTGGAGCAGTTACATGACTTTATTTCAAGTAAAACATGTTATTCAAACTGCCTGAAAAATCACATAAAAATTCCAGACCCCTTAAATGTAGCCTGCATGCAGCCACAAAATGGTTCTAATGAAACTATTTCCGGCTGTACACAGGCTACCCAAATGATGAAATAATCAATTTACGCCCCCCAAACCCTGTTAAAATGTGATAAATTGTTAAGTATAAGAAGAGTCCCTGGGAGAGTTAATGGTGGGCCTTGAAATATGACTCATGTCTGTCTTTTATCAGCCAGGTACTATCCACAACCATTTTCTGTAGAACAACAAAAATTATTCAATTTTTGACATTCTGGGGACAAAATTATGCCAGGCTCAGCACAAAAAAAAAACCTAGCTTGCTCCTATTTCTATTTGGCCATGGCACAATAATATGACAAAAAAAAGAAAACATAATAACTATAGAGGACAAAAGTAATTAAAACTAAGTCAAAGATACAGCTAGTGAACAAACTTGGTAAAATATATATTTGAGATTGTTACTTTGAATGTCTATATATGGTCATGTAACCTACCCTTTCCACACTGAACTGGTCAAAGTAGATATGCATCTTGTTGTCATGTGACCTACATTGTCAACACTGAACTGGTCAAATTAGATGTGCGTCTTGTTGTCATGTGACCTACACTGTCAACACCGAACTGGTCAAAGTAGATATGCATCTTGTTGTCATGTGACCTACCTTGTCAACACTGAACTGGTCAAAGTAGATATGCATCTTGTTGTCATGTGACCTACACTGTCAACACTGAACTGGTCAAAGTAGATATGCATCTTGTTGTCATGTGACCTACATTGTCAACCGCCAGTACCGGTCAGCGGTACTTAGTTATGTTACGTTCACCAAATCCCGCCACCTCTCCGCCATCTTGTTTTTGCTGTGTTACGATACTGGCTTTGGTTCTCTGTTGATTAAAGCGTTTCCAAGTTGTGTCCTAGTTTGTGGTCTTATTCAACTGGCGTGGTGGCAGCTGGATTTCGTCCCTTCGTCTCTTTCGCCAAAAAAATCACAGAATAGAACAGCAAACGCCGCTGTGACAGCACAACTTATTTACCGAAGAAATGGCTGCTACTCACAGAGCACCAAAACAATGGAGCCTATCTAAAACCGAAACTATCACCAGTTTTGAAAACTGGAAGCAAATCCTGATGTATACGCTGTCTCTCGATACAAATTTCTCAACTTATCTTGCCGATGGAGCTACATGGAAAAAGAAAACAAAGACCGAACCTCTCCGTGGCTGTACCGATGATGATGAAACCGTTCAGCAATCAAAACGCCTCACTGCCCAACAGAAGGTGAACTTTTTAGAACTTATGCTAGGACAAATCGCAAACTACTGTCCTATTATTTCGAGAAACACTTTAGTTAAGAACTCTACATCTCTAGAGTTTATCTGGCAGGCGATCCGACAACATTTTGGATTTCAAGTAACTGGTGCACACTTCATAGATTTCGTCGACATCCATCTAGAGCCCGACGAGCGCCCGGAAGACCTGTTTCAAAGACTTATGGCTTTCGCCGAGGATTCCCTCCTCAAACCCAATAACCTAACTCACCATGGCGAACAAGTAACAGAAGAAGAGGAACTTTCCCCAACACTAGAAAACCTCATAGTGTTGACTTGGCTGAGGCTTATTCACCCATCACTACCTCGCCTTGTTAAGCAACGGTACGGGACAGAGCTACGTTCTAGGACTCTCGCATCGATCAAACCAGAAATCTCTCAGGCATTGAGCTCCCTGCTAGAGGAAATTCACACGTCCGATGATGCAAAGATCCTTCGCTCAGCCGTCAGCAACACTTATCAGTGGAAACCTGCCACAAGCCACAACAATCAGTGGAAACCGGCACCAAATAGCAAGACCACATCAAGAAAGCCCCGCTCCTCGAAGGTATGCCCACTCTGCAGTCAGGCTAATCGGTCGGATACTCATCACTTCCTAAGCGAATGCAAATTTCTCCCAGATAGCGATCGGCGCTATATGATTAAAGCAAGACAAATCGCTGACATCTTCGACGACAATGACTCTGTGTTAGAGACACACGCCCAAATGCCCTCGACTGAGTCCATCGACCCCCCTGCACACACTGCCCATGACGCGGTCGTCCTCAGAATACAGACCCGCCAGTCACCATATCTAGACGTCTTCTACAATCACCATACCGTACGAATGACCGTCGACAGCGGTGCCACAGGCAACATGATAAGACTCTCCACCGCGACACGCCTCGGTTGCAATATTACAACCAGCTCTCAGTCCGTAAGCCAGGCCGACGGCTCATCCCAGTTACGTGTTGTTGGTGAAACGCGCCTTTCTTTCACCCGGGCAGATAAGTCTTTCTCATTTGAAGGTCTCGTTGTGGAAAACCTAGACGTAGAAGTGTTGTGTTGTGCACGCCCTTTATGGAGAAAAATGACATTGCGGTCCGACCTGCAAAAGGGCAGATTATCCTTGGAGACAACACCATCTACACTTATGGAGCCCACCACTCCACCCTCACCTCGACCACGGCACGCCTTGTAACCGTCCTCCGTGCACCACCACGCAACGCAACAGTCTGGCCAGGCGAGTTTCTTGAAATCACACTACCGGACGACACACCCACTGATGCCGAGTATGCACTTGAACCTCGTACCGACGCGCCGAGCGCTCGTAGAGTAAAACCATCTGCTGTCTGGCCTCCCCCTGGCATCGTTACCAGCATAGCCGGAAGAATACGTATTCCCAACCTTACATCGGAGCCACGCTCACTCAAACGTAACGAGCACTTCTGTCAAGTCCGCCAACTTTTCGAACCATCGAACGTCACAACGACCGGCCCAGCCCGTGCGTTCCCTTCTACAGACACCCTTCATTCAGCAAACGTTTCTCTAGATCCTGACAGTTTGCTACCATCAGATATCAAAGCCAAGTTCAAAGCCCTCCACCATGAATACGACCAGGTGTTTGACGCTAATATCGAAGGCTACAACGGCCACGTAGGCCCCTTCGAAGCCAGAGTCAACATGGGGCCTGTTGAACCCCCCCAACGGAAAGGGCGCCTTCCCCAATATGCACGTGAAAAACTTCTCGAGTTACAAGATAAATTTGATGAACTGGAGAATCAGGGGGTCTTTAAACGCCCAGAAGACGTAGGCATCTCCGTGGAATATCTAAATCCATCATTTCTAGTCCGCAAGCCGAATGGAGGTTCACGCCTTGTAACAGCCTTTGCTGATGTTGGAAGATACAGCAAACCTCAACCGTCGTTAATGCCAAACGTCGATTCAACATTACGCCAAATCGCCCAATGGAATCACCTCATTGCGACTGACCTAACCAGTGCATTTTATCAGATCCCTCTGTCAAGAGACTCTCTGAAATACTGCGGAGTCGCAACTCCCTTTCGCGGCGTCAGAGTTTACACCCGTTGTGCAATGGGTATGCCTGGTTCTGAAACTGCGTTAGAAGAACTAATGTGCCGCGTCCTTGGAGATCTTCTTGCTGAAGGCGTTGTTGTCAAGCTTGCCGATGATCTCTACTGTGGAGGAAACACCCCACATGAACTCTTCAGCAACTGGAAAAGAACCCTCCAGGCTCTTCACGAATGCAATCTTCGCTTGTCTGCCTCCAAAACAATCATCAACCCCAAGACCACTACTATTCTTGGATGGATCTGGAGTGCAGGCACCTTGAAGGCTAGCCCCCACCGAGTTGCTACGCTAGCCCAATGTCCAACCCCAACTACCGTTGGTCGCATGCGTTCTTTTATTGGCGCATACAAGGTACTTTCACGAGTTGTACCACAGTGCTCCACATTTCTATCACCCCTCGACGAAATTGTCGCTGGCCGGGAGTCACGAGATACTATTGAGTGGACTGACAATCTACATACGGCTTTCTATAATGCCCAGAAGGCCCTCTCTTCCACCCGCGTCATCACCCTGCCAAGACCTGAGGATTTCCTATGGATTGTCACGGATGGCGCCCTGCGTGACCCAGGAATCGGCGCCACACTTTACATCACACGTAACGGCAACCTACACCTCGCTGGGTTCTACAGCGCCAAGCTAAAAGGTTCACAGTCGTCTTGGTTGCCCTGCGAAGTTGAGGCACTGTCTATAGCCTCTGCTACCAGACATTTCAGCCCCTACTTAATACAATCTCATCACCGAGCGTCCATCTTGACTGACAGCAAACCCTGCGTACAGGCGTACGAGAAATTATGCCGCGGCGAGTTTTCCGCAAGCCCACGAATTTCGACCTTCCTCTCTGCAGTCAGTCAGTACCAAGCCACAGTCAGACACGTATCAGGGTCCTCCATTCTCCCCTCAGATTTCGCAAGTCGAAACGCTCCACCGTGCGAAGATGAAGCCTGTCAGATCTGTTCCTTTGTCAAACAGCTCGGGGACTCTGTTGTCAGGCGCTCATCAATTCAGGACGTCATTGATGGCAACGAGCGGCTCCCTTTCACTAGCCGATCAGCTTGGCTCGCGATTCAGTCCGAGTGTCCTGACTTACGTCGAACTCACTCCCACCTCAAACAGGGCACCCGACCTTCGAAAAAGGTAACAAACATCAAAGACGTCAAACGATATCTTGGTGTCGCCACCATCGCCAAGGATGGCTTACTCGTCGTAAAACGTGAAACACCCTTATCGCCCAGCCGTGAGTGCATCATTGTTCCACGTCGCGTTCTTGACGGCGTACTCACAGCTCTACATATTCAGCTATGTCACCCGTCAACTCACCAACTCAAGATGGCCACCAAGCGCTATCTGTTCGCCCTTGATCTTGAGAAGGCCATCGTTCGCGTGTCTCAAGCTTGCCACCATTGCGCTTCTCTCCGTACAAGCAGCAAAGCACGTATAGAACAGTCGTCTTGCGACCCGCCCGACGCCATTGGAGTTTCTTTCGCAGCAGACGTCATACGTCGGTCACGCCAGTTTATCCTGATTGTACGAGAGTGCGTGACTTCGTACACCACCAGCTTACTGTTAACCAATGAGCAACACTCTACCCTTCGCGATGCTCTCATTCGTCTTTGCGTGCAGATGCGTCCCCTCGACGGTCCCGTCGCCATCATTCGCACTGACCCAGCCCCAGGATTTCAAGCGCTAAAGGAAGACAAGCTCCTGCAACACCATCGATTAGTCCTCGAAATTTGACGCGCAAAGAACGTCAATAAGAACCCGGTAGCTGAAAAGGCAGTACAAGAGTTAGAACGTGAGATCCTACAGCTTGACCCACTAGGGGGCCCTGTCTCTGAAGTAGCACTTGCAGTCGCTACAGCTAATCTCAACGCCCGCATCCGATTACGTGGTCTGTCTGCGAGGGAAATGTGGACTCAGCGTGACCAGTTTTCCAACAGTCAACTCCCCTTCCAAGACCAAACCCTCATAGAGAAACAGCACGACCAGCGGAATTCTAACCACGCGTACAGCGAGAAATCTAAAGCGCCCACCGCAGACTTTCGCCCATCCACAGCAATCACTGTTGGCGACCTCATTTACCTGCATCCCGACAGGAACAAGACCCGAGGGCGAGATAGATATCTCGTCGTAGACACTGAAGGAGGCTTCTGTAATATCAGAAAGTTTATTGGCTCGCAGTTACGTTCTACGTCATACAGAGTAAAAAAAACAGATTGCTACAAGGTTCCATCTGAAGTACCGGACAAGACACCGACTGCAGCCTATGACTGTGACTCTTCCGCAGACGAAGATGACACTCCGGCCACCAAGAGGCTTCCGCCCCCAGCCCCACCAGATATACCGACAGCGATAACTGATCCACCTTCCCGGGATGTACCACCCCAAAGTGATGCCGACGCCTCTGAGACGAGAGCTATGGACTCCAGTCACTGTCCCTCCAATCTTCAAGATGATGACACATCCCTACCTAGGAGGTCTACCCGCGAGCGTCACCTTCCCTTACGTTATAGAGATGACGACTTTATCACTGACTTTAAATAGGGCTTAATGTATAAACTATGCTAGCAATTAGGCTTACTGTTATAGTCCTATCCTTTAATCAGTCCATCGTATTTACATTGTACGCCGTGAAAGACATTAGTTGTGTGATTTCTCTACAGTAGATAGTATAAGAGAGAAAGAAAGGAAGTCACGCCAGTACCGGTCAGCGGTACTTAGTTATGTTACGTTCACCAAATCCCGCCACCTCTCCGCCATCTTGTTTTTGCTGTGTTACGATACTGGCTTTGGTTCTCTGTTGATTAAAGCGTTTCCAAGTTGTGTCCTAGTTTGTGGTCTTATTCAACTGGCGAACACTGAACTGGTCAAAGTAGATATGCATCTTGTTGTCATGTGACCTACATTGTCAACACTGAACTGGTAAAAGTAGATATGCATCTTGTTGTCATGTGACCTACCTTGTCAACACTGAACTGGTCAAAGTAGATATGCGTCTTGTTGTCATGTGACCTACATTGTCAACACTGAACTGGTCAAAGTAGATGTGCATCTTGTTGTCATGTGACCTACATTGTCAACACTGAACTGGTCAAAGTAGATATGCATCTTGTTGTCATGTGACCTACCTTGTCAACACTGAACTGGTCAAAGTAGATATGCATCTTGTTGTCATGTGACCTACATTGTCAACACTGAACTGGTAAAAGTAGATATGCATCTTGTTGTCATGTGACCTACGTTGTCAACACTGAACTGGTCAAAGTAGATATGCATCTTGTTGTCATGTGACCTACATTGTCAACACTGAACTGGTCAAAGTAGATATGCATCTTGTTGTCATGTGACCTACCTTGTCAACACTGAACTGGTCAAAGTAGATATGCGTCTTGTTGTCATGTGACCTACATTGTCAACACCGAACTGGTCAAAGTAGATGTGCATCTTGTTGTCATGTGACCTACCTTGTCAACACTGAACTGGTCAAAGTAGATATGCATCTTGTTGTCATGTGACCTACACTGTCAACACCGAACTGGTCAAATTAGATGTGCGTCTTGTTGTCATGTGACCTACCTTGTCAACACTGAACTGGTCAAAGTAGATATGCATCTTGTTGTCATGTGACCTACATTGTCAACACTGAACTGGTCAAAGTAGATATGCATCTTGTTGTCATGTGACCTACCTTGTCAACACTGAACTGGTCAAAGTAGATATGCATCTTGTTGTCATGTGACCTACCTTGTCAACACTGAACTGGTCAAAGTAGATATGCGTCTTGTTGTGGATGGTCATTCGTGTGTAGCCGTAGTCAAGGGACCGGGAGGCAGTCCATGGTCCAAAGTGGTACTTGAACGGGTCATGGTTTTCTTGGCAACCCTAGAACAGAAGGAATCAAATTAATACGAATCCCCTACTGTAATGAATAAAAAAATGTGTAAAAGGTGAAACATTGAGAAACAGGTGCATCCTGTTTTTTGTAATGCAAATACAGGTTTTTTTTTTGCATGACCTTCATAGGATAGATTCCAGAGAATGATACAAGTTTAGAGGCACTACTCCTGTACTCACAGCAGATCCTGTGATGATACTGTATGGACGGGTGTGCATGGGTTGGTGTAGGGTGACATACTCACAGCAGATCCTGTTATGATATGGACGGGTGCACAAGGGTTGGTGTAGGGTGCTTCCTTGGAACCATTACACATCTGAAGAATAAAGAGGGAGGATTTGAACACAAACAATGTTGTCATGGGTAGAGGACACAGAGTCAATTAAGGGCCACTTCATATTCTCAAGTGGTGTAGTAACCTTGCTCACCTTTTTTCACCCAGAAAACACTATGAATAAACTCTACTTATCAATGATTAATAAAACTTGGGCTCTGATGGTTTGAGAAGTGTTTATGATGAGTAGAGTATGCTTACATGTTAATGTAATTGTACACAATGTTTACTAAAATCCCTTTGTTGTTGTCATATAAAACAAAGTATCTTATTCTTTGTGTGCATCATCATTTTGTTATTCATCTTGTTGCATGTTTATGTCCATGTCCCCCTGCCCCCCCCCCTGCAGTAAACCCACCTGTCGATTATACACACCCCCTACCCCCCATGCAGTAAACCTACCTGTCGATTATACACACCCCCTACCCCTCCCCTGCAGTAAACCTACCTGTCGATTATACACACCCCTTGCCCCCCATGCAGTAAACCTACCTGTCGATTATACACACCCCCTGCCCCTCCCCTGCAGTAAACCTACCTGTCGATTATACACACCCCCTGCCCCTCCCCTGCAGTAAACCTACCTGTCGATTATACACACCCCTTGCCCCCCATGCAGTAAACCTACCTGTCGATTATACACACCCCCTGCCCCTCCCCTGCAGTAAACCTACCTGTCGATTATACACACCCCCTACCCCCCATGCAGTAAACCCACCTGTCGATTATACACACCCCCTGCCCCCCCTCCCCCTGCAGTAAACCTACCTGTCGATTATACACAGGAAAGAGTTTCTCATAGGAATGCTCATGGGCCCATATAAGGACATCAGCACCTGAGAATAACATGAAACAAATGTTCAGGCACATTTCCAATCAACCATTTAATGAGTTTTTAATCACATGGTAACTGTGCTCTAAGGTACACTACAAGTTTCAGGAAATTTAATAAGCTTCCCAAAATAATTTTGTTTATTATATTATTATATACTTGTGTTACCTATTCCCAATTATTCCTTGATTTGTGCCGTGCTTTGAAAAGTATATCCTTATCATATTTTTAGAGTATATCCTCTAGTCCTTACCATATTTGTAGAGTATATCCTCTAGTCCTGGTTTGTTAAGCTCTGGAATTCCTGTCCGAACTCGACTCTCATGCATGGTACAGTCGTCATGGTCTGTATTGGAGCAGTACATGGGACGATGACCCATCAGAAAGATCCACGGGCGAAGGGTGCGGTTTTCAGGGGCTGCTGCCTCCTGTTAAAATTAGAAATAAAAACATTAATAAATCGGAATAAAAATATAATCCATTCATAAAATAGTTTATCAGAATGACAATGATATGCAAGAAAGACAAGTAAGTGTTTTGTTTTTGTATAAGTATGACTAAAAATACCTATAAACAGATGTGATCCCTAGTAAACAATGAATTGATGAATGTAAGAAGTAGTGTTCAAGCAGCAAATGGCACTCTGGGCACATACCAGGAAGAAAAAAAAAACTCTCGTTTACTGTACCTTTCCAAATTTATTTCATTAATTGATCCTATTTTACAAAAATGAACAACTTAAACATCAAGTAAATCTAAACAAAACATATTGTACTATACTATACCTTCAAGTCATTCTCTAACCAAGCATACTGATGGTCAATCAGCTCAAGGCCATAGTCAGTAAAGAAATAGAACTCTGTAGAGATGCTGATGAAATGCACAGGCCCAATATTGAAGCTGCAAAAGGAGATTTATAGAATTTTGGGTATTTTTTTACTTTGGGTATTTGTTTATTCTTATAACAGTATTTCCCTTTGATTTATGTCCCTAATGTTTTTACCCTCTTTTATTTCTAATGTTTAAGAAACTTGATCATACATTTAAGGTTTTAACACATAGCAGCTGTAGAAAAAGATCTGCTTAGTTCTTAGACTTTACACCTGTGTGTCTGATTTTGTACTGAGGAAAACTCATATTTAGAAATTGGCTAACCTTTCCCCATATCCTCAGCCATTTTTTTTATCCACTAGAAATTATTTTAAGCTGACTACAATAGATCTCTAGTTTGATACTAAAGAACCTTGTTTATACCTGTAATATAGACTTTCTGTGTTGCCGGGCATGGAGAAGCGGAATCTGTAGTTGGAGAAATTGCTACAAAGAGAGAATAAACATATATCACTGCAAAAACACAAGATGTATTCATGTGTATTCATTAATAACAATGGTTCCAGAATTGCTTACAAAAAGACTTTGGACCTCATCACAAGCCTAGTTTTTGTGAGTATGTTCATTCTCAGTATTCATCCGCGTTGGCTTTCTTGCAACCCGAAGGCTGTTATACTGCAAACTGCCTACGTCCAAGGTATTTTAACTGGCTTATTACATGATCTATACCTAGTAAATAACAATTTAAAGAAAAAAAGACTGGTGGAAAAGTGACAAAACTCAATAAAAGTTGACTTTTTTTTTTGAAAAATCAAAGCAGGTTCAGGTTATTATTGACCTGCAAGAAAACCCAGGAGAGTTGGTGGTTGATTGCACAAATTTAAAAGGCATATTAGATCAATACGACTACTGTACACAATCAAAATTAACATTTAGACAGAGGGGGCTGCTCCATGCATTCCCAAAGGTGGATTGCAAAATCTTCATAACTCAGAGTTTCAGTGTGAACACGCTGCGAGAATAGAGCTCACTGACAGCAAAGACAAGTGACTTATTTTTATTCCCCCAAATATCTATTTCCAAGAACTGTAAGGTTGACGACATCACGTGAGTAGATGCCTCAGCCACACCACAGCCTACCTTTGCTGGGGGAATAATTTTCCAATATTGCACTTACAAATTTGGCTGAAGTTATTGTTGAATTTCGAGGGTTACAAATACAAATTTTGCTTTCATGACAATTAAATTGATGCATTGTTAATATTCAATTGTTCTTGTTACAAATCTGTGGCGAAAAGGTTGTGTTTTTTGCTCATTTCTACTCAAGGTTCAATATGATGGTCCTTCATTAGTATTCACGGTTAATATCTAGTTATTAACCTACTCCTCCTCATTAGTATTCTAGTTATTAACCTCATTCATATTTAATGAGTTCACATTAAACCCCACTTTTTCCCTGCTGATATATCAAGCCCTCCTCCACGTTCTTTAAGATTGAAAATTATTTATAGGTATTTTAGTGAAATAAAGGACAATGGAAAAGGTGTCAATCATGTAATAATTCACTATATTTACTTATATCACCCAATTTCACAAGATTTCTGTCCAAGTTGGGTAAACAGCTATGTTTTAGCGGAGACAGCGGGGCTGCAGGCCGCACACGAAGCTCCATAGGTATAGAGAAATGGTATATAACTATGCGACTCAGTTTTTTTTGTCATTGCGCGGGTACCCTGTGGTGTCGCCCGCCTGCCCATGGAGCCAGCACAATTTGCAATAACTTAGCAAAACGCCACCTCGGTGAAATAATTATACAAGAATATATTTTAGCACTATCCGAGAATGCTACATACTTAATAAAACCCCGAAAGTTGCATCAAAACTTACAATTATTTAGTTTTTAGTGTTTTTGTATTATTTTGTATAAATTTTCCCGCGTTTTGCTCTTCTAACTCGCGGCCAACACCGTGAATTGATAAAGTTTTTGCATTATTTTCTTCGTGGCTAAAGCCAAGAAAGAAATTCGACACATTTAAACACTTTTATAATAAAAAGACATACAAATGATCGATGGAAGGACAAAGGATGGGTTTGGAAAAAGGAGGTAAGTAAGACGTCAATTTTATAATCAACTCTTGTGTTGATATATTTCTAGCACTCAAACAGTTAGTTTTTCTCTAAAGCTTTTCCTAAGAAAAAGGTCAAAAGGCAATTCAACTCTGGCTCCTTTGCCCCTAAAAAACAGACTTATTAATTATTAGACATATTAATTTTTTTGTTCAACGTTCTATTTTAAAGGCTACTTGGAATTATTTTTAATTTTAGGTTTATCAGTTAGGTTTTGTGCAGCATAACATTTATATCTTTAGTATTCTTCCATAGCGTTTTGTCACTGTTCTCCAATTTTTATTCAGGCAAATCCCAACTCAAGCAAGCCGCCAGCTTAAAAGGCATGATGCTAGGGCAGGATGTAAAAGATAGATAATAGTTACAAATGAAAACCTGTTATAAAAAAAATTAACCAGGCTTCCCGTGCGAGATGGATTCCTAGGTTTTTAGGAATTCCTAGGTATTCCTAGGAATTCCTATGATTTCTTAAGTTTGATCTAAAGGTGTTAACAAAATATGATTAAACTTCCTAAAAAAATTAGGATTTCCTAGTATAAGCAGTAGACCAGAAAATCAGAATAATTGGGATTAGGAAATCTTAGGAATTCTTAAGAAGAAGATTTGAAGCATTCTAAAATATTTAGGAACTCGTAGGAAATTCTTAGGAAATCCTAAACGAACATTTTTATCACAAGAACAGACCTCAGCATACTTTTGTAAGCTATACTACAACAATAAGAAACGTAATCAAAGACAGGCATTGGACTCGAACAAGAGTTTTATAAGGCGTACTTCAGAATTAGTACTACATTGAAAAGAAAGATACGAAGGGTGACAATTGTTTTAAAATCTTAGATCTGATTTAGACATAATATATATTGTTTCTAATAGAAATGCTTCTTGAGATTATAAGAAAAGAAGCCCCACTTTGCAGATAGAATTCCCTGCTAGCAGAGGCCTCTTTTCTCTGTATTTCGCTGGGCTGGAGTTCGCGAGGAAAAGATACCTCTGCCATGGGTCGAGACTGTTTCTGTTGCGCATGCGTGAGCGTTAATAAGCGACCGACGTGCCCAAACCCGTACCATCGCGCGAAAGCTGTCAATATGCTTTGCATGGGTTTAGTCGGAAATCATGAATCAAACTCCGGTTAGTTCTCCTCTTCGAAAAAAAAAACAACTGTTCAATTTCAATCACCTAAAACGTCACTAAAAAGATTGAGCAACAAACGCAGCAAAGACGAGTTTTGTCTTGTTTGTGGGATTAATTTCAAGACATCTGGGCAGGCGAGTTTCTTCAATGTAAATATCGCACAGTTGGATTCGAAGAAAATGTTACAAAACTTTTTGGTAAACTTAGATCAGCTATTCCCAGAAGAATATGCAAAACCTGTAAACGGAAGATTGACTCGTTAGTCAAAAGAGAGAAAATTCTGAATGAAGATAAGGCATTGAATGGCTTCTTTTATAATTCGTCGCGTGATATTTCTACGGAGGACGCCGTTTCGAATGCGGGCTTATTATCCCGCAGCGGATATACATTTCATGCATGCGCTAGTCATTGTGGGCTCAAATAGTGGCCAGTAATTAATGAACAGAGCATGCGCTCTGGATCTCGTCCACGATCGTGGACGGCGGTTTGATCAAACGAACTTGCGACCCATGGCAGAGGTATCTTTTCCTCGCGAACTCCAGCCCAGCGAAATACAGAGAAAAGAGGCCTCTGCTAGCAGGGAATATAAAAAGAAGCCATTCAATGCCTTATCTTCATTCAGAATTTTCTCTCTTTTGACAAACGAGTCAATCTTCCGTTTACAGGTTTTGCATATTCTTCTGGGAATAGCTGATCTAATTTTACCAAAAAGTTTTGTAACATTTTCTTCGAATCCAACTGTGCGATATTTACATTGAAGAAACTCGCCTGCCCAGATGTCTTGAAATTAATCCCACAAACAAGACAAAACTCGTCTTTGCTGCGTTTGTTGCTCAATCTTTTTAGTGACGTTTTAGGTGATTGAAATTGAACAGTTGGTTTTTTTTTTCGAAGAGGAGAACTAACCGGAGTTTGATTCATGATTTCCGACTAAACCCATGCAAAGCATATTGACAGCTTTCGCGTGATGGTACGGGTTTGGGCACGTCGGTCGCTTATTAACGCTCACGCATGCGCAACAGAAACAGTCTCGACCCATGGCAGAGGTATCTTTTCCTCGCGAACTCCAGCCCAGCGAAATACAGAGAAAAGAGGCCTCTGCTAGCAGGGAAAGAGGAGAACTAACCGGAGTTTGATTCATGATTTCCGACTAAACCCATGCAAAGCATATTAGCATATTGACAGCTTTCGCGCGATGGTACGGGTTTTGGCACGTCGGTCGCTTATTAACGCTCGCGCATGCGCAACAGAAACAGTTTCGACCCATGGCAGAGGTATCTTTTCCTCGCGAACTCCAGCCCAGCGAAATACAGAGAAAAGAGGCCTCTGCTAGCAGGGAACAGATAGAAGACCGTAAAATGAAAATGTACCGGGCGTCCTTTGCTTTAGTGGCCGAGAGGGGCTTGGGCCCAAGGCGCAAAACCATAACGGTCGACGAACGAACGCCATTATAATAACCTCCAAACGGATAGCCGTTTTCTCCCGTCTTTTCTACGCGAAATTCACCTATTTTAAGGACTTGATGAGCAGAACATGGATTGCAGTGAAAGGTCAGTGTGCAATGGGCTTTATAATGTAATAGGATCAATAATAAATGTGATTTCTGCGACCAACTTTAGCATAGAATCATCGTATGTGAGCGGACTTTTCGAACTAGATGTGTTTTGTGATTCTTTTCTTCTTAACACTACTACCTTCTTATGTGTTTCTCTTAATATCTTTGCAGGACATTATGATAGAGATAGCAAAATGTGCCCGAGTTGCAAAGCCAGAAAAGAAAGAAATTTGAGGTACAAGGAACGTATCAATGCGTGAATAGCAAGAATCGAATAAAAACTTTTCAAACTGATACACAAATTCACTGCTTACATATAAAGTTTCTATGCTTTATAAACTGTTGCTTGAAGCACAAAATTGGCTAACTTAGCCTAGTGAAAACCTAGTAATCAGTCTTGCACCTAAAATTTGTCCAGGTATTTGTTTTGAATATCCAATATTACTGTAGTTGATTCTCGTCCAGATAAGTTATTTTTAATATTCTGATCACAGTAAAACCCTGCAAATGAATAACCTAGTTATCTTTTCATGCTAACCTACTAGGGTTCGAATTTAAATGGTGCACATAGGCTTTAGGCTTCTAGCTTCTTATCTGAATATACAAAGTTATAAACTATGACTATACAAAGATGCCTAATGTAGCTAGTATCCTTTTTTCCTATGCCATTTTGCTTCCATTTTTTTTTTACTGAGGCACTAGGGTTGCTTGAATGAGGTTAGATTATTTTAAACATGAAACTCATTCAAAAGGGACCCACATATATTAGTTGTGCTGGAATACATGGGACTGGTTTCTAAGTCCAAGATTTTGCACAAATAGACAATAGTCTTGTTTATGTGAGTTCTAATGTATGTTTGTATTTACAATTAACCTGCAAGAAAATATGATGCACCTAAACTTTGAATAAAAAGAATCTTGAATGTTTTCATTTATCATTTCCTCTGAAATTCTATATTGCAATCCTAGGAATTCTTAGGCTTTACAAGCAATTTTCTTCCTAGGAATTCCTAAGAAAATCTTAAGAATTTCCTAGGAATTCCTAGGAAAATCTTAGGAAACTCTTGTTTGTTTTGTCCCAATTTACCGTGAAATTTCACACCTCATTCCTAGGTTTTTCTTAGGATTTCCTAGGAATTCCTAGGAATAAAATCCTAGGATATTCCTAGGTTATCCTAGGATTTTCCTAGTCCACCTCGCACGGGCTTATAAAATAAACTAAAAGTAGTCAGAAACTTTGAAAACAAGTTAAGTGGTTTATTTCATTCACCCTTTGACAAAGTGGCTGGTACAAAACACTGACCAACATTGGCCCTTATTGCAAATGGACTAAATGGGTTTTTCTAGTAAAAAAATATAGTTTCAATTTGAACTAATTAACTGCACAGGGTTTTGTGAGCAATCTACTTTTCAAATAGCTGATATGAATACAGCTCAATGCTTAGGAATCTGAGATGATATTTGCAAAAATCAACAGCAATGTACCATTTGACCTTTCATGCAATTATTTCAAAGATAATTTAGCACTGTACATGGAAGTGTGTGAAATGAAAATATAGCTACCTTTTTTAACAAACTGCATCTTTTTGTAATGACGCACCAAGCCCTATTTCATGTTTTAACACAAAAATACCAGGTGTACATACCCTTGAAACCATGATGCTTCAATATGGGGGTCTAGTGTCAGTGTTTTGTACGATCCACCCAAGACAAAGTGTTAATTCAAAGAGTATTAGCCAAACAAAAACAGTAAAGAAGGTTGATAAAACTGTTCATCCAATATTTGTAATTTCTACCAAATAATTTTTATTACCCTTCAACTGAGAGAAAATTATAAAAATCAAGAAAATCTATGCAATGTGAAAGGAAGGGAATTTGGACAGTGTAGGCAAGTATGGAGTACATTTACTGGCAAAAACGATATGCTAATGTATAAAAACGCGTTGTGTGTTGATATGGTTTTAAATGTTAAAGAGGATAAAAAAAGCACCCATTTTACTGTAAAAAACTAAAATTCATTTTCAATTCTTCAATGTTCCCTATTGGATGATACCTCCATATACACCCAACAAGTTTTTCCAGGTTAAACAACAATAAAAATATACATACAAACATATTCCACTCTAAACCTGTGCATCAAGCACTTTTCTATGAACGGCTTCACTCACACATAACATATATACATACATATATAGGCATTATAATATGGCTTAAATTGATTGCATGCTGGCTCCGCTTTTAGGCGGTGCCTAAATCTATATATTATGGCAATGGTACTGGTACCCTCTTTTAAAAACAAACTAGCAGTCGGATATGGCCAGGCGCTCCAAACTACTTTCAATGCCGAAAATGCAATTACATGGAAATCAGTTTGTCCCAATTGCTGCCGAGCTAGGAGTATTCTTGTGCAACCATCCTGTTGCTATTAGCCATTTAGAGTAAGGCTTTTCTTAAATTACTTTTTCTTCATGTTTTCCTTCATTTGTTGTTGTCATTATTGCCAATTAATTTTTCTTTTATTGTAAAGGGTTACACTTGAGTTGGAGCCGTGCTCTGTTGTGTCAACCTTACCGCTACTTCAATATGTGTTATAGTGGTAGAAGTATAAATAAATAAATAATATGTATGTTCAGCACACAGCATGTCAAATCTTAGAATGACTCTTAACAAGGATGGTACAGTAAGAAGATTTCTTGTTCTTGTTCTACTGATGCAGAGCCATAGGAAGGTAAGAGCAAAGAACATGCAGATGGATGTGATCGTTAGAAGTATTAGCCTCTGTACATGAAAAATGGATCAAATTATGCAAAATTTACTTTGCTAGCGAGCAAAATGTTTGATACTTACTATGCACCTTCATGGTTGCCAGGGCAGGTCATGTAGGGCACATATGCCGCAATAGGCTGCACTTGGCGCATGAACTCATCACCATACAGTGCATTATCCTAAAAAAGCAGGGATTTTTTTTTGTTAAAACAAGTGTAGTTGTTATGTTAGAACCTCGTTTTTACATTAGAACCTCATCTGAAATTATAGGTAGTTTACCACAGGTGCATACTTGATAGGTGTCATATATGGAAAAAGGATAGTATTTGATGGCCCTTCAAAGAGAATTGACCAATTTTTTGGTGGCAAACATGGCTTAGTTTTTGTAGCAGGTTTCTGCCCTACCTTTGTGGGATACTTACAGTGTCCATGTTGTATGCAAAGTCACCTACAAGGAATAGGGAACAAAACTTCGAATTAGGCCTGACCTGGAATTGTTTTGCTTGGCTTGAGGTAAAACTTAGCTATTACTTAGAGTAATTCCTATTCCTATTAATTAGTGTAGTTCATTTCAGATCAGTTGGATGTGCGTGCTCAAGACCATTATTGTCTGATTTCTTGTTCTTGTTAAGATGTCTATTTTGTTCTTGTTGAGTTTATTTTTTTATTATGATTTTTTATCTTGAGGATTATTTCTCAACGTCAGTTTAAGGGTTAAAGAGTTAAAAGGACACTAACCGACATGAATGATAGCATCATAGTCTCCCCTTTGAACCTCCTCCTGCAGAAATGGGAGAGATTTTGCATTCTTGTTTCCCAAATCGCCAAAAATGGCCAGTCTGGGGCTCCAGTCAACACCATCACGCCTGGCCTTGAAGTTGAATTCTTCACTCCAGCCATCAGGACCACCGCAGTGATAATCTATCAGAGTTAACAATGACATGTAAAGAGAAAGATGTACAAGACTCTATAAGTATCCCTTGGAAGAATCTTTTAAGGAAGGCAGACCATGAGTTGTGTTCAAGGCATCACAGGCCCATACCCAAGGGGGGTTCTGAAGAACCACCCCACTCAACTGGAAGGCTTGCTCTAATGAAAGAAAACTGAGTACCGCTGCAAGCTAGGGCAAGCCTTCTAAGAGAATATGGTCAGCTAAATGGGTAAACACACCCCCTCCCCCTGCTCAAAATTTTGGCTATGGGCCTGCATCATGCTGATCAATAATGATGATTACTTCATGTGTGCTTGCGCTGTAGGGTATACTGGACGCACTTGCGAAGTAAGTAAGCACTATAAAATAAATGCAAAAAAAGCAGACAAGTAGTTTGTGGATCTCACCATAAGCCTGGGTGGGTTTAAGTCCCTTTAGCGTCACTCTATGTATATATATAGTCCTATGAAGATTTCCTCCATCAACAAATTTAGTGACAGTGCCATTAGCTTGTAGCTCAAACTTTGGATATCCTTGTTTGTTGTATTCTACAATAGAGTGTGGTGTAAGGTCAAAGGTAACCCAGGTAACGACCATCTCAGTCACATCATCTGAGGAAAAATAAAGGGGTTTTAGAATGCTGCATAAAAATACAACTTACACATAGTCACAGCACAAAACATTGGAACTACAAGGTGCCCTTTGTGCAATTGGGTGCAAAGTGTAGAAGCTCCTTTTATTCTTGAAATGGAAAGTAACACAAGCATTACCTGTCACATTTTATCTTAGGAAAAGGGCCAAGTACCGTATTTACCCGTGTATAAGCCGCGCTTTTTTCACTCCAAAATGACCTACCCTAAAATATTAGGGTGCGTCTTATACACGGAATTCTACTTTTTATAATTTGGATAGAATGAAATTGAAGCCGATGGAAATTTTCAAATGTAAGTCAATGCCAAAGATAAAGGATAGTCACAGCATTGTTCATCAAGGAAACACTGGTTTTAGTTCTATTGAATTGTTAACTAACCTACGGCAAATTGGCTTTTTGCTGCATTTCTTTCTGGAATTGCTGTAGCGCACAATGTAAGTTTTAAAACATTTGAATATTGACTTTTTTTACTATTTTGAGCTCGAGATTCTGGGTGCGTCTTATACACGGGTGTGTCTTATACGCTGGTAAATACAGTAAGTGAAATATGTTCACCACTTTAGCATTAAAATGTCTTCCTATATTTGTCAAATACTGTGGTTTGCCATAAAGAGACTATGATATATGGTTTGCAATAAAGCTATAATATATGGTCATAAAGAGACTATAATATTTTGCGTTAAAGCAGCAATAGCACCAGTTTACAGTACTTATGTCAGGCCGACGGAAACCTCAACCAATAAAAGACAAAAGAACCGATTAGAATGTGTACTATCTAACAGGCCATCCACTCTAAATTATTAGTTGCATGTTCAAAGAAACTTTAAAAAAAAAACACTGATTTTATAAGTTAAGAAAGTAAACTGGTGATATACGACCCCCCTCCCCCACCAAACTCATTTTATCACTACCCTACAGGTAGTGTGGGTTGAAAGGGCAAGATTTGAGCACAGGAATCCGTGGAGGCGTGCACGATCTGACCCATGTCGATAGGCACATTATCTTAAGACATTTCTCTTTGATATTTCTAGTAAAGAATAAGACCACGATCCCCTACTAATACCGATGAACAAATAATTAAAACACAGAATAAAGATCATTCGTCTTCCCTTCCCATGTTTGGTGACGCAAAGATCTCACTTCCGAATACTAAAACCGAACTAATCTTAGCTCACATCTCAAGTAACTGATAAATGAAACCATTTCTAGAAGTCAATTAGACTTTTAGCCTTATAGTTTGAGGCTTTCGAGCTAAACATTAGCGAAAATAAATCTTACATAACAAAAACCTTTCCTCTATAGACTGAAGAATTAGAGCGGGGAAAAAACGTCAAAACATTTGAGACTAACCTGTTGCAGATATATGTACTTGTTCAGGTTGATAGAAACTTTGTCCATTACTGGAACCAAAAAGTAAAGCAACGAAGACACAACAAGACAAAAGAAAGACACGTTCCGCCATATTTCTACAGCGAACTTGAACTTGTGTATGTTGTGTTGTGAGGGAATATCATGTGACATACGCGTGACAAACCACAGGCGTCCTGGAATTGCCAAAAGGATGAGTGTTGCATAACAGACTCCCTGTGTTGTCACGTGACTTTTGTTGTTGTGGTGAAGACAAGATGGCGCATAAAGCGTTTGTACTTTTTTTTATCTGTCTTTTTGTGTCATTACTATTGGGATCGTGCAATGGACAAGCTTACGTCCAACCGGAACAAGTGCATATATCGGCTTCAGGTTTGCATTGAAATTTGAGTTTCTCTTTTGATGTTCTAATGCTATTTTGTCCGCAAAGTCTGTGCGTGCGCAATGTCATTGTCAGCTTTTTATATTTTTGCAATAACGTTTTCTTTAAATCTAAGTTATGAGTTCAAAAACGTCTAACAAAATAGTACAATGCCCCTTAATTATTGATATTTCGTGTATTTCCTTTTTTTTTAAAAACACTTTCATTCACAATATCTCTTGAGTAGTTCATTAGCGAACAAAACAATTCCTCCTTAGAACGTCTTCCAGTTTTCAGTCGAAGTTTTCTTTATCTTTTACTGTATGTGGCCATATTCTACCATACTTTTGTATTAATTTTTTTTTTCAGAAATACACTCTGACATAGGGCATATCAACCAATCAATCTTAACCCTTTCACTCCTGGGTACTTTTGAGCAACATTGTAAGAAAAACAGACTGAAGACAGAAACCTCCCCCCCCCTATTTCAAGTCCAACACTACCAGTTAAGCTAAGCTACCGCTGACCCAGGACGGTATGCCTTTAAGTTTCCAACAATGCACTGCGGTGATTTTCTTTCTAGCAACGGCACTGCTACAGCCTGTCGCTTACAACAGTTTTGCTTGTGATTTGCTTAAAAATTACAGCTTTTTCACATCTGGAGAGTGCCTGAGGACATCATGAAGTCTTTTTGGGCATAATTAATGCTGTGCTTATGGATGTTTGCACGCTGAGGTTGATTCAATGGGATAATTCCTTGTCTGGGCTTCACCAAGTGAGAAAGGAATTTTCTGGTGAATGGCCTCATACTCTCCAATGTGGGCCACCTTTGCTACCCAACCTTATTCAAAAATTATTTTCAGGCTTATTCTGGGTTCCTTGGACCTGGAAATGTTTTGTTTGGCTTCGGGGCAAAGAGACTTATAAAAAACTGTTATGATTCTGGGGAAGGAGATTAACCGCCTGTCTGTCAAGGTGTTTCCAAGACTCCCATGATGCAGTGCATGCATGCAAAATAGGCTAAACATGGTGACTCGCTTCTAATGGAGGTTCTAGCATTGATTATTGTGACTGATTGCTGTAAAATGGGACCTGACGGAGCGCAATAAAGGTATCTATTTGTGACTTGATCTGTGTTTGATCTGTGTTTGTCTCTATTTGTAGTTTGGAATTTTGTGTCTTTTTTGGTAAGAAATGTTTCTAAGTTTAAGCATTTGTTTACAAATTGGTCAGAAATCAAGGTTGATATTTTGACAAAAGAGTCAATTCTATTACATTGCTTAGATGCGCTTTTGAAGGTCGTCTATGCCTTGGATGAATCTATGAGTATCCGGGTCTGGTGATGTTTAGTTTGCATTTTTGACGCTTTGGAGTTGGGCCTATATTTTACAGGCATCTCAGGGAGTTATGGCAATGAAAGACTTAATAAAGTTTAAATTATGTACAATAATATAAAGGCTGAAACCAGAGGCTTATAAGGCTTGTCAGGGTTGTATCGATTAAGCAATAAAACGCATTTCCCGTGTCTGTCTAGGTTTTTACAGACACGCGGGGGATGTTGGGAGAATTGATAAAAACTTGAAAGTCACGAGCCGGAGGCTAATTAATTCTAAAAGGGGAAGCATTCATTTTATTGAGTATTGCGCGAAAGAAAAGTATAGCAAAGTGGGCCGAGTGAGTAATGCATTGCGTTACTTGCTTTCAAAAGCGTGTCTGTACTGTTTTTTACAGACAAGCTCATTTGAAGCTCTCAAGCAATCAGCATGTGAGATACACTCGTGTTATTTTATAATAAATAATATGTGATGGATCTAAATTGTACACACATGCACACACATACAGAGAGGAGAGAAGCATACGAACATTAATCACACCAATAGCTCTCTGTCAAGAGACAGTAAACTTTTATTACCTTATTACACTTTATTTTCATGTCACTTTAATTTTGTGAATTTTGTGATTTAAAAAAATTCACTAAAATAAAATAACTGTTTAATGAGCTTTATGGAAACACCTTGTCTATTTAGTCCTCTAATGTAAATAAAAATGAATATAAATAAATCACAAGCATCTCTTTGTGTTATCAAAACTAGATTCTCGATACAATTTAACTAATGTGTACAACAGCCGAAATATAGGCGCTGTTGATCATAACAAGGGGGTTCTCTTGTTATTAGTAGTCCTCTAATGTACATATAGTAACTTGTTATTCCTCTAATGTACATATAGTAACTTGTTATTAGTAGTCCTCTAATGTACATATAGTAACTTTAACTTAAGTGGTTAAGTTGGACAAATCTGAACTGTTTTTATAGATCTTTGTGGAACTAAATTTGGCCCACGCATGTTTTTGTTACAGTTTGTTACAGTTTTGATGATTGTAGCACATTTCAATTCCTCTAGATTTTCTTGATTTCATTGTCCCAAAATTGCGAAATCGTGAAAATAAAGTGTCGCAAAATCAAATTGCAATCTCAAAATCATGAACTTTTGACATCACGAAAAAAAATTGTGTAAGGTATTGTAAGAGCCCTGCCCAACTCGATGGATGAAGGATTTTTCCGATTTCATTTCTTAGGGTATAAAATTTTACCAACTGCTATTCCCAAGGGGATGTTTAATGGTTTTTGTTTCCTATTCTGTTATCTCTTAGGGTATAAAATTTGACCAATTGCTATTTATAAAGGGGTGTTTAGCATTTTTTCCATTTCTGCCATTTCTTAGGGTTAAAAATTTATTCGACCACACCCAAAGTGCCATCCCTTAGGGTAAAAATCAATTTTGCCGACAATCACCCCCATCTGTTTTTATCAGAGTCCCCACGGGGGTCATTTGCTATTTAGATTTTCACTAAAAGAACTCATTTTTATCTCTGTTACTTTTCCTCAGATGACGTGACTGAGATGGTCATCACCTGGGTTACACTTGACCTTACGCCACACTCCGTTGTAGAATACAACAAACAAGGATATCCAAAGTTTGAGCTACGAGCTATAGGCACTGTCACTAAATTTGTCAACGGTGGGAGCCTGAACAGAACAGAGTATATACATAGAGTGACACTGAAAGATTTAACCCCAACCCAGTCTTATGGTGAGATCCAGAGCATTATGTTATTTTTTGTAACTGCCAACTTGCTGTGTTCCATGATTAGACAGGCATCTTCCTATGCCCATTTGATTTGGCATCTAGGCTGCTGTTATTATTATTGCCATTACGGTTAATCAAGTATTTATGGATTTTATAAAGGAAATTCTCATGAATAATATATGTACTTGGCATCTACATAATTTTTTTTTAATAAAGTCACAGAATTTTATTGCTGTGAAAGTTTTAGCGGAAACCTGGAGATTTAGCCTTTTTTAAGGGAATACAAGCTAAAAATTGGCAGACATGGGGTATGTTACAAAACCCTGCTAGGGAGAGTTGGCAGGTATGGAAGTAAACCTTCTGGGAAGGAGCATCATTGATGCCCTTTTATAAGGTGCTTTGATTAAATTGATGATAATAAATATCAACACAACACTGCATATACTTTGCAGTTTATCACTGTGGGGGTCCTGATGGCTGGAGCGAAGAGTTCAACTTCAAGGCCAGGCGTGATGGTGTTGACTGGAGCCCCAGACTGGCCATTTTTGGCGATTTGGGAAACAAGAATGCAAGGTCTCTCCCATTTCTGCAGGAGGAGGTTCAAAAAGGGGACTATGATGCTATCATTCATGTTGGTGAGGGGTTTATCAATAAGATGACAGGGGAGACATTAAATTTCAGAGTAGGCAGTTGAAATTGATAAGTAGGTGTGGAAGTTGTTAATTCAAATAAAATAAAAATCATCTTTTTAAAAGAAGGTTGCTGGTGCTTTGAAAATAGTAGCTGGTTGTTCTGTCAGCCCCTGGGCCTAGATGGAACCCCTGGCTGGCATTAAAACTGAATAATGCAGTGTATAAAATAGTTACCCTGCCATGCACACGGTTTATTTGTGGATTTTTCAGTTTCTCTTCTTAAATTTTACTCTGAAGGGCTAGGGGCACTGTCTTCCCTAGCCCATCACTGTCTTGCTATGGGTGGCCCGTCACAGCTTAACCACACAAACCTCTCCCACAGTAGATATGTTTTCCTGGTTATAACTTATTGTTTCTCTTTTTTATTTCAGGGGACTTTGCATACGACCTCTTTACTGTAAGTGGCTCTGAGAGTAGAAGTTTATAAGCAATGCCAAAGAAGGGGACAGGGCACTCCATAATTTTTATAATCATATTAATGTGGTGCCCTCGATGTTTTTAAGGGTACTGCGGTGTAATTTATCTTTCATGTCATCCTTGAGCTACATTTTTGTATAACTGTTTGGGCTCAAAGAAACTAAAAAAAATCAGACACCAGGAACTTGGAAAATGTTGAATTAATCAGACCTTTGATAGCCTGAATAGCAAGCTCAAAGGGGAGAAAAGAAACAGTATTTGGGGATTAGGCCCACTCCATATCAGTCCAATCACTCGAATTGCTGAAATTTTATTAAAAGCTGATTATTTTTATAGAATAATGGGACATATGGAGATGAGTTCATGCGTCAAATACAGCCTATTGCTGCATTAGTTCCTTACATGACCTGCCCTGGAAATCATGAGAGTGCTTAGTAAGTACAAACTGCCCTGGAAACCATGAGAGTGCTTAGTAAGTACAAACTGCCCTGGCAACCATAAGATTGCTTAATTAATAACTATGACCTGCCCTGGCAACCATGAGAGTGCTTAGTAAGTACAAACTGCCCTGGAAACCATGAGAGTGCTTAGTAAGTACAAACTGCCCTGTCAACCATAAGATTGCTTAATTAATAACTATGACCTGCCCTGACAACCATGAGAGTGCTTAGAAACTATGACCTGCCCTGGCAACCATGAGAGTGCTTAGTAAATATGACCTGTCCTAGCATCAACCACAAGAGCTCTTAGCAATTACAACCTATGCCCTGGCAATGACAAGAGTGCTTAGTAACCAAGTACAACTTGCCCTTGTGACCACAAGGGAGTGCTTAGCTAGTAAGTATGGCCTAGTTTTTGAATGACTTTCATATTCAAGTTTATTCTTTACTTTAGAATAATTACTACATTTATCCCAAGAACTATAGTTTACCGCCCAAAGAGTTATTTGCATGCTCTGTTTGTACTTGGTAAAGTCTTTGAGAAAATGTTTAAACACACTTTATTTTGTGCTGTGCAAGTATTAACATATTCATATCATTCTGCAGCAACTTCTCTGATTACAAAAATCGATTCTCCATGCCTGGCAACACCAATGGCATGTATTACAGGTAAAGTTAGATGGTTTAGGAGAGGAAAATCTTGATAGTCATGCTAGATGGAGGTCTTCTTATATCTCTCTTACTCGTATATATCTTTATGGGGTTGTTACACAAGAACGTCAATTCTACCTCTTTATACTGTAAGACAGCAAAAATAAAACATCATCCAATGCAACACACTTGTATGACTGAAGGGAATGACATATGCACACTCTATTCACAACAGCAAAATGGTACAGCTTCTATCATCTCTATGCATTCATTTCTTCTGGTGCCAAATTTTGCCACCCTGAAGACAATTTGTGGAATGATGAAAAAATGATACCTGATTTAGGGAAACAAGGGTTTGATTTTCACAATTACCAAACAACCCCCCAATTAGATTAATATTGTCAGTGCCATTATGTAAATTGCGATAATCGGTTTGCAAAACATTTACCATTACTGATTTTGAAAATGAATTACCACAATCCAAACTTTACAAATGAGGTGTGTAATATAATAGCTATTTCATGTTTTTGGTTTCTGTTATTTTCCAGCTGGAATATCGGTCCTGTACATTTTATCAGCATCTCAACAGAGGTCTATTTCTCGACCTACTATGGATATGACCTAATTGACTACCAGTATGCCTGGCTTGAGAGGGATTTAAAGGTGGGTGATGATAGAAGACTTTCCCCAATGATCAAGGTGAAAAATACTCTGTTTGACCAACTAACATTACTTACTTGTTGGTACCGCCTGTAATGTTTGTCGACTTTCCTACGAAAATTTTTTTGCTTATAAGGGAACATGATAAGGCTTGTTGACCAACCTGGATGGAAAATACTCTGCTTGCAGGTTTACTCTATGTTGGCTAACTAACAAAAATGCATTTTCAAAGATACCACCCTTAACTCACTTGTAACAATATTTAGAAAAAAATGTTTATGCATTCCCATAGGAGGCCACATCCAAAGAGAACCGCACCCTTCGGCCGTGGATCTTTGCCATGGGTCATCGTCCCATGTACTGCTCCAACCTGGACCGTGACGACTGCACCAACCACCTGAGCATAGTCAGGACAGGTATACCAGAGAAAAACAAACCAGGATTGGAAGATCTGTTTTACGAATATGGTGAGTCGATGTAATTAATACCCATGTTAATTAACATTGATTGAATCAATGTTTGATTGATGCAAATCTGTAGAGAGTTTTGTTGTTTGCTCATAGCTTGCATGTTAGTATACTTCTGCCCTCCATCTATTTTCACCTTGTACTAAGATGGTGAAGGGGAGAAAAATGTGTGGGGAGGGAAGGCCAACAGACCCCTTCCCATAAAATCGCCTTGAGTTACTTAAAATGTAAGGTTATAGTAAGTTTGTGCTATTTTGGCATTTCTGGGGGATAAAAAATATAAAAGCTGTCAATTTTTATTCTCACTCCATAGTAAAATGTTTCATAGCATTGTATGATGATTTAAAATGTTGCTTTTTGTTGTTGCAGGTGTTGATGTTTTGCTATGGGCACATGAACACTCCTATGAAAGGCTTTGGCCCTTGTACAACAAACAAGTTAGGAGGATTTCAGTTATTGAGACCTCATAGACAAATTTGTATCTGCCTTTTCTTTGTTATTGTTTACATTCAAAAGTACAATGATTGCATATAAATCAGCAGTAAGTTAATATTGATACACAGCATAATGCACCCTCACACATTTTGACATGACATGGCAAATTTGACATAGAGTGACAGGAAGTCATTAATTAGTAATTAAAACAAATAGAGATCTCAATGGGATAAACAATTATGCTGTTAGCTATGCAAACAAGAAATAACAACTTTGTGTTTTTCTGATTTTAAGATGTGTAATGGGACAAAAGGAGCCTACATCAACCCATGCGCACCCGTCCATATTATCACAGGATCTGCTGTGAGTATGTCACCCTACACCAACCCTTGTGCACCTGTTCATATCATCACAGGATCTACTGTGAGTATGTCACCCTACATCAACCCATGTGCACCCGTCCATATCAACACAGGATTTGCTGTGAGTACATCAACCCATGTGCACCCGACCATATCATCACAGAATCTGCTGTGAGTATGTCACCCTTTATCAACCCATGTGCACCCGTCCATATCATCACAGGATCTGCTGTGAGTATGTCACCCTACACCAACCCATGTGCACCCGTCCGTATCATCACAGGATCTGCTGACAGTTCTGTTGTGCGAGTATAGGTTTTAGCACTTTGAAGCATTAACTATTTTAGTGGCAATAACTTCCCGCTCCACTGCAGAAAGCAGGGTAGATGATTGATTACTTTCCCTGCCCAGGGGTGCTCTGAAGACCATGACAAATTCAAGAAAGACTACGGACCATGGACTGCTTTCCGCTCTGAGGACTACGGCTACACAAGAATGACCATCCACAACAAGACGCATATCTACTTCGACCAGTTCAGTGTTGACAAGGTAGGTCACATGACCACAACGAGACGCTTATCTACTTTGACCAGTTCAGTGTTGAAAATGATTGAAATGTATTTTATAAACGAGAGCAAATAATTTTGGATAATTTCCCGTCTCGAACCTATTTATATACCAACCCCATTTTTTCCTGGAAAAAAGGGCTAAAGTTCTTTCTGTAACTGTTAGTAACACTTACCTGTGCTCTTATTTCCAGGAAAAAGTGATTGACAGCGCCTGGGTGATCAAGGATCGACACGAGTCCTACTCCAAGTCCTCCCATTCCATTCAAGACCTCTAGAGGAACATCTACTTCCCCCATAACCTCGTAGGGTGTATTAGTCAAGTTTTTATAGTCGCTAGCGCTTATACATGCTTATGCAAAATGGTAAGACACGCACTCATAGAAAAGAAAAGCATAGAAAAGCAGGGTGGCACATGTATCTCCTCCAGTAATATTGAGAAGCCCGTAATTTTGATCCTCTAAGCAGTGTTTTTCAAATTTATTTTCGTTAAAACCCTCCCACCAATTTCCATGACTCCGCTACGCCACAGAAAGAAGTCCTACTGAGTCGTAACTTTGCTGAGCACTAGATCTTTTAAATATTACACAGTGTATTTAATTCTCTTCAGGTTGTAGGTAAGCATAAAATGCTCGAACATTGGCCTGAATAAATTAAATTAATTGAATAAATGAAAGTAAAATTATTTAGAAAATGTTGTACGAGTTGTTGCTTAAAGAATGTTGATCAACCACTCCTTTGTTAATGTCTATAATTGAAAATATTCGCGAGAATATTTCAAAATAACAATATATGAATGGAGTCTAATACTTTACAGCGCGACCAAGAAAACCGTAAACACCGGAAATATGTATGGAATGTTTGTTCCGACCAATCACTCGCGAGATATTCAAACAGTCAACTAGAAACATGTCTCAACAAGTCTCAGTGTCTGAATTCTCGCGTATGATTCGCCAGAAGACAATAAACATTCCACACACATTTGAGGTGTTCACGGTTTTACTGGTTGCGCTGTAATGACGATATTTGAATGTAAGTATATTGGCCACTCTCTTGAATGAGCCAATGGAAATGGATGCTTTGAGTGACACGGCATTGACCGGGAGCATAAAATGGCGGCGTGATTGACCTTTTTTTAACCAGCCCCAACTGGGAGAAGGGAGAGTCAGGCGGACAGGGGCGGTGGTTGGGGAGGGACATTGACATGTATCTAAATATGTATCAGGCGTTTTTATATCGTCACACAGCACAACGTTTTGCACGCAATTCTGATTTAATCTCCAACCTTCTGGACAATCTACTTTATCCTCAGACCCGTACTTGAAGTTGCCCACTTAACACAAAATCTAATTCCTCTTGACGCACAAATTTGTATCAATATATAATTACTCTCTGTCATAGATATATATCTCTCTTTTCATTCATGAATCATATGCCATTGCTCTATCGGACAGTGTGGATTTGCAATGACTTGAGACCAGTGTCCGAATTCTGGGCCGTCCGATGACGCGCTAAGTACCACTTGTCCGATTCTCTCGTGGCACCCACTCGCGTCTTGTACCATTACCGTAAATGTCATTGTCATCATGTCCAGTACTGAATCCGCCGCAAGGTCGAACGTAAACGTCTGCGCGAATTTAGGGTTTACCGTCTTCTTCTTCACGCGCGTTTTCTTCTTTCCCACGCGAGACCGCGAGGAAAACAATTCTACCTTGACGTATGGGTCTGTGGAAAGAACACAAGGAACTGCTAATTATGTCGTCAGCACTGAAAGTGACGTAATACCCGTATTGTCCACCAAAATCAAGGCCAATGCTTGCATGCTTGAATTTTCGCTAACGCAATTTTAGATCAAATCTATGCTTTGCTGGTAGTATTTTGCCAACGTTTAAATGCCTCAAATGGTTCCCAAGGACCTTTCCTTGGCTTACATGACCGAATCTCGAAATCGGTTTTGACGCAATCGAAGAAATCTATGTACTTTTCTGCTAAGAAAATGGACCCCACCAGCAACCATCGCCATGACGATTTAGAAATATGATTTTGGGAGCCATTTTGCAGTACGAAAATATTGGAGTTCACTAAGCTAATAAAAGAGAAGCTGACACGTTAGTCACAAAATTTGAACTCACCCCCAATATTCAAATGACTGATCTTGGGTAGATTGCGAGCCTGCAATACCGTCACTGACAGACGGCTGGACAGCGGTTGATGGCAGACCGATATATGGAGTTCACCTAATATCTGTAATGAAGCGGTCTTGGATTAGAACATAGTTTGATTGACGTCTTTAATACTGATGTTTTCAAGGTTGTCAAGTGCACAAAAATGGCGTAAATGAATGTTCCTTGAGTGTTAGACTAATGGGGGGGGGGGGGGTAAACCCTTTAAACTGGCTAGAAAAACAGTTAATTAGAGTGCCATGTCAAGATGTCAATGGTGCAAGAAATGGTTACTTTGAATCTTAGCAGAATTCCTTATAAGAAAAGTTCACACGCGAACACCACAGAGAATGGTATATGATCCTCCCTTTAACACAAAATGTGTTTGACAATTATACTATCACGCTTTGATACGAAAAATTATCAAACTAAGGCCTATAACGCAATATTATGGTCATTAAAATTAAATTTAGAAATTATTTAACATCAAAAGCCTAATCAATTAGGATTGTCCGCTTACAAGAATGAGAGATCAATGGAAAATTTAAAAAAAAATCGCTTACGCACAAAAAAGAATAAGTTTGAATGACAGAAAAACGAACTCTTGAAGGGTGTTCCTACTTAGAGTCGTCCGCTTCAAAACAAAGTGTCCGGATCCAAGTGTCCGAGTATCCGATTGCGGAGAGCAATCCTCGTAGCAGCCCTCGAAATATTGGGGGGGGCACTATTCAGAAACATTAAGAAAATAGTGTGGGGGCACAGCCACGCCCCTACTGGTCATTTCCTAATATTTTTTGAAATATGGTTGGGAGGGGGGGTACGTGCACCCAGTGCCCCAGTATTTATACAAATGTTATTAATACTATGACACACAGGCAATGTGTTACGACTTACGTTTTGGAAATGATAGGGTCTCAGATCCCGCCATATAGAAATCTCGTCACCAGTTAGCTCGAGCCCCGAGAGTGCGACCATAACCTCTCCTATGACAACATTCCTGGAAATGACCTCGTTATGTATGACCAAGATCTGTAGAGCGAGCTGTTGTACCTCCATAAGCGTCAGCCCACTAATGATAAACAGCTCGTTGAACGTAGGATTCAAGTTATTCGTGACAATGTTTGTGCGGTGGTTGTGACGGCGAGAAGGTAGGGCATATATGCGCACATACGGGGAAGATGTGTTGCGGCGTAGATCCTTCGCGGGCAGATCACGACATTGCAGGATCTGGTAACAACATAAGTGAATTAGGCCTTCCTACTTACATATCACACTAAGGCTAATTAAATATTAATTACACAAGTGATGTAGGCCCTAGGCTCTTTCTTAAACAACACACAAGTGATTGACTTTAAAATCTTAATGTCCTAACAGTTTTCCGTGTATGGCTGCGTTTTTATCGGCCAAGCGAGTGTTACGTGGTCTTAATCAATGATTACCACTACCATCAACATCGCAGGGACCGCAGAGAGTGAGGGACTAATAGTGCTATAGACCTACAACTTTTTGGCTTTTTTTTCAGGGCTCCAGATATATACTTGTTTGTCTTGATCAAATCTTTAGTCCTACCACTTTAGAATGGTCTCCGCGGTCCCTGCATCGTCACCAACTACTGACCACCAAAGATGCACCCATAAACATTACATAATGCAATCTCTGCAACTGTATTTACCTTAACGAATAGATCACAGGTTGTTTTCTTGTACTGTAGCGACACGTGTATGCGCCCTAGGCTACCAACAGGGGCGTGCGCTATCTTCCCCTTAGAACCTCGCTTGGACTTTATCACTTGTGATGAAATATTGATGGGGATTTTGGCGGCAGTTGGCTCAGACTGCGTGTGATGCCTAATAGGTGTGCTCTTCGGTCTGAGCGCGAGGCTGCGATCTGTGCTTCCTCTTCTCTCGCTATCTTGGCGATCTAGGGCTATGTTATCCAAGCTGCGGCTAGACCCTTCTCTGTATCTGCGTGCTTCAACTTGTGAATCCGAGTAGGTTTGTCGGCTCGACTCCGGATCGTAGTTTGTGCTCTCCATTCGCGCATTCATGTCATCCTTTGAAAGAGATTCCGCTCGCGTTATTGTGATCAAAGGTTTGACAGGAATCGGGCGCACGAATTCAAACGATCTGCTATCCTTTGGGAGAGATCGAGGGGACCTTGGACCTACTCCTTTCTTGGGCGTGGCCTGCTCGTATGTGCTCTCGGAGCTGTCACCACTCGATGTACTAGGTTGCATCAGAGATGACCTTCGTGGAGCGGGAACCTGCAATGCTTTGATGCTCCCGGTCCTATCTCTGTCCGGCCCGTTCATGTCGTCCGGTGCTGTCCGGTAAGGATCCGACCCCTCACTGAAGAAGTGTTTGTCGTCAACAGGGGAGGTGTTCGTTGAGGTAGTTTCGCTGCTGTTTTTGGAGGAGTGCTGCACAAATCTTTGCACGATCCCGGGCATGTAGGGAGGTATAAACAAATCGTGTGATGACCTGTTGTCGCGACGCCAGAGTCTCGGCTCGCGCAGCAGCTCATCTTTTTGCTTGCGTTTGCAGCAACAATAGGCCACGTAAATGAAGACCAGAAGAACCACAGGAAGACCGGTCGCTAGGCCAGCTACTAGAGCAACTGGAAACATGAGAGAAGTTTAAATATTATTGAGTAAATATGACTAGATGGGTACGCGCCAGGATTTGCTTGGAGAGCGGGGATGCTGTCAAAGGTATAATATGGAGAAAGAATAAAAAGATAGTATTTCACAATTCTCAAATAAGGGTAACAATTGACAATTCTCCAATTTTAAACGACCCCTTAAACAGGCGCGCACACAGGATTGGCTGGGGGGGATGCGCAGTCATATGTCACATGGAAAAAGCATAGTATTTGAAGATTCCTTAATAAGAAATGACCCACTTTTTGTCAGCCAAGAGGGGGTGCGCGCGCATCCAGCGCACCCCCCCCCCCCCCACCCTGTGTACGCGCCTGTTAAAGATACACGCTTGCTACAAGGGGTGCGCTACTAGTTTGTTTGTGTACCTCAGGGCAATCGCCAATTCATAATTACCGTATAGTGTGAAAATATAGCTATATACTTACCATTGTTTTTCATAGTTTGCATTGTGATATGATTCTGGCAGGTAATTTTACTATCCTTTTGCTAACCTGCCGAAACAGTAAGAAAGTCAAATCAGACATGCGATAATTCGGTCATAGAGATAAACGCTAGCTAAGGACCGTAGGCAGGATTGTGGAAAGAGGTTTCTCATTTTTCAGTTCTCATTAAATGTCCAAATATATATTGTTGTAAATAGAAGCTGCGTTTCTGTTGCACTCGTAATGGCTTCAAGCAAGGGGGAACATTCTCGTAAAACAACAACAACAACAACAACAACAACAACACATATTTCCGCTCATAAAAGTTAAGTCCCACCTCATCCTCCGACCCTGGCCTGATACTCTTGTCACTCTTATCAATACATTAATCGGATACAAAGATACACGAAACACAAACAAAGCGGGTTGGTTATAACTTCTTTAGGATGGACTATGAGCGCTGAAAACCTTTGGGATAAACGAGTGTATTTACGCGATCTTGGTATCGAAACTACCCTCACCAATGGTTACAGCCCGGGGAAGCTAGCTACCCTCGCAAAATATTACATACGGCGCCAGCGAGCATTTCGTGCCAAGCTAGAACTAATGACCATTTTTTTCTAAAGGAGGTATTAGCATGTTTCCTACCCAGCGATGATTTATACTCTTGACGACCTTTATTTTAAATAATAGGAAGACATCACCATTTGTCTATAATGGCCAAGCACTGGCAGATATGTGTTAATGAACGAAAACAAATCAGTGCTTTATTTCTAAACATATATTTTTCATGGTTCATGATAAAATTACACCCTTTTTGTTTAAAGTTCTATTCATAACTTGGCAATACTTCAACTGAAAGTGTTTTAAATTCGAAATTAAAATTAAAATCACAATTTTTCGTGAGTATATTTTCATATAAAAATTGAGCGTTGAAGAAAACATTGATCCAGACACACTCGTATAATGTTCGCATATGGTCTGTGTTTTGAGATAGTTATTTTGCGGGTTTGACAAGGTATTGATATGTCGGTTGCCTAGTCATTTATCGTGGCTTTTTTGTGAATAATGGAAACTGTATGACAACCTCGAGTCCTCTTTATCTGATCCGCCAAAGACCCGAGAATTTCATTCCTCTTCGAGAGGATACAATATAAGTATTTTCATAAATAGATTCGTTTATATTTACAAAGTTCATTTTTAGTGAGGTTTTTGGTTGTAGTTGGATCTTAATTTCTTTTAACATTACGTTGTTTGAGTTGAGGTTTGTTTGTATTCGTACAATGTTTACTGAATTTATTAAATATAATGCGATATTCCGAAGGGGGAGTTGCTTGTCTCTTAGGAACACATCGCACGTTGACATTATATCCCCCGTCTAATGTAGTATAAGACACGGATTTTGAAACGGTCTTTCAGCTGCGCATTCTTCTTATATTCCCACAACAGACGGAGAAAGAAAAAAACACAAAATGCATTCAACCTCCTTTAGCATTTTTAAGTCTGATGATTTGACTAAAGTAATTAGAAACGGACAGCCTATCGCCACATAGGTTGAAGAGCCTTAGTGAGTACAAATACAAAGAAACCTCAAAAAGATTTTCTGTTTTTGGTATTAAAAACGAAACATTGCTTTCCTTAATAAAGTGATGTCATTCCAGCTTTCAAAACAACTTTTTGTTCGATAAAAATGTGAGAAAAGGCTCCCATGTCGAGCCATTCACAGCTGCCTGTCTTAAAGATTATCTTATTCGCTCGTTCCCCGAGACCAATTTATGCAAAATCAAAGCTCGCACGAGGTCTTGGAAGCTTTTGCGGTAAACGGGCATACGGCTTGATTTGTACTGAACCACTAATCTACTCCACAGCCAACCAATTTGGCAACGTCCACGAGAAACGCATATTTCTTCGTTGTGAGCGCGAGGCGATTAAAACACGCATAACAGACGCCCCCACAGTGTGGCAGAATATGGCTGATTTGACGCACAAGCTACCCGGCCCCACAAACAACGCGTGTCGCTGTCAAATAGAGCTTTGCGTTTGATAAATTGAACTAAAAATGAATTCTCGTTTAAAATTATTTCAAGGAAAAGGACATTACATAGGGATAATTTAGGCCTGAGGGTTCTTTTCTGTTACTGTACACTTTATCAATAATGTATGTTGCCATTTGTAAGCTTTGGTTCGGCTTTACAACTACAATATATGTATTAACACCGAGTAAACCTAAACCAAAATATTTCACCAATGAAAATCGTAAACTAAACGTTGGTTTTGGCCATTAGCAATGGCGCAAAGATACACATTTTGAGAAGCCCCATTTCGCTCATCAAAAAGTGTATTGGGAATTATTGGAAATAGGTTCCTTTCCGCTTTGAGAAGAAATGGACGGACGTAGTTAAACCACTCAAAAATTGTTGAAGAGTCGGTTGTGAAAATATGTTACAGATTAGAAGGACTACGCTCAGCCTTAAATAATTCGATTTCTTGGATACTCCAATGGCCTTAAAACCTTCGTTTCGGGTTTTAAGAGGTCAATCTGCTTTCCAAAATGGCCTTAACTTTTAGCACTTCTATTTTCCACTAAAAAATGACCAAACGAAAACAGAGAAGCTGTATTGGTTGGAAAAAACACCAACTGGCTTTGAAATTCAAATAATTCATGTTTCCCCCAAAAGACCTCCAACCAACATAGCTATTGAAAACCCCTAAGTGATTTCTTTATTAGACTAACTTACTTTATGAAAATTAAGCCTTCTAGTGTCAAACTATGGCAAAAATAAATAAATACTATCGAACGATTCGAGTTACTTACCGGCCCAACTTGGTGTACGTAGCACCCTATCGAAGCCACCATTTTGCTTGTGAAGTATTGGAGTTTCTTCTACTCCATATTACCGACCAATTCATATTTGCCGCACTGCAATTCCCCGGGAATTCTTCACTCTTTCCATTCCAAGCGTCAACTTAATGTGCAACAAAATATACAAAGACTAAGGCAGGGTTTTTTTTTTACTAAAAAGTGAAGAATTCTAGGGTAATCATAGGGAAACGAGAACGAAAAGAGCCTACTCGAAGAGCAAAGGTCCTTTCAAATCTTTCGACCCAACAATTGTTTTTCCTACATTCGTATCCGCTTTTAAGTTCCGGAATAAATATTCTTTTCGCATACTTAATGAGAGGTTGGAACCAATGACAAAAGGATGTATAATCGAAATCACCCAATTTATTTAAATTCTCTAAATCTAAGCCTATAGACACACAGCAAAAACACAAGCTGCCTAGAATACCTACAGGACTGAAAAATGAAAATAGTATATTAGGGAATGTATTCATTAATGGAATGTTTTTGATAATATTATGCGAGTGTTTAGGCTAATCTAGAAACAGTTATTCAAAAATTTCACTGTGTACACTTAAAAAGGGAGGGAAAAGCATTTAGACATAAAGGAGCTATTTACATTTTATTTTACGGGTAAATGAAATCCATACCCACTCGAATATTTTTTTCTCTTGTATTCCCGTATGGTTTCCATTGTCTATCAGTTGACATCTGGCTTCCATGACGTCATACAGAGCACAAAAACAGACGGATGAGCAGGCAAATAAGCAATAATAAGTCAGCGGTGTAAGGTGAAATGCGACAAGCACAGGTAGACCAATCTCACTTGCTGACTAGAGGGGTGTGGAGGGGGGGTATTTTGTTGGAAATACCGAATACTACAGGACTGAGAAATGAAAATAGCATATTAGGGAATGTATTCATTAATGGAATGTTTTTGATAATATTATGCGAGTGTTTAGGCTAATCTAGAAACAGTTATTCCAAAAATTCACTGTGTACACTTAAAAAGGGAGGGAAAAGCATTTAGACTTAAAGGAGCTATTTAGATTTTACTTTACGGGTAAATGAAATCCATACCCACTCGAATATTTTTTTCTCTTGTATTCCCGTATGGTTTCCATTGTCTATCAGTTGACATCTGGCTTCCATGACGTCATACAGAGCACAAAAACAGACGGATGAGCAGGCAAATAAGCAATAATAAGTCAGCGGTGTAAGGTGAAATGCGACAAGCACAGGTAGACCAATCTCACTTGCTGACTAGAGGGGTGGAGGGGGGATATTTTGTTGGAAATACCGTCATAATATTTATTTAGAACTATGTACCATGTACTATTCTGTATAGTCTTTTGATAATACCCAAATAAATGATGACTGTCTGCTTGTCTGTAATATCTAATAAAGGGACGGCAGAATGGTCACAAAATGGTCACACACGGGGGGTACCTGGGTTTGGAATACGGACTAAGTCATAACGTAGCGTTATCACAGATGTGAGCTTGGGATACCTGTGGAATTACTGCGGTCGTCACGCCAAAGAACGATAAAAAAGGGACCTTTCAATGCCCTTTCTGCCTGATTCATTTTTCCATGTCCGTAATTGTGGGCTACCTGTGCTATAAAGAGACTGGGGCAAGCCGCGGGTAATTTCAGTTTTGATGCATTGATGGCGGATATGTTTCTACTTTGTCCTTTTCTTCGCCTAGGGTTGCATTTTAAAGGTTTCTTAGATGGGAAGGAAGGCTAAAAAGCCTTTTGAGAACCCTAACCCGCTGTTTTTGAAATGGCTGGAGGAATGGCGCGACGAAGCCCGTGCGAAAGACTCGAAACTCAAACACGCTTACGCGAAGGTAAAAGTTGTACTAAAATTACTCTATATATGTTCTTGCAATTCTCTCATTTTTCCAGTTTAATAACCTGCTCTGATTGGTTGTTCAAGGCCGCTTCATCAATGTGCAAATACCCGATGCCTTTGCAGTGTGGGCGAGATGCAATGATTTTAGAAGGAATAGGTAAACACAGTGAAATCAATCCGTAATCATAAGCCCCCCCCCCCTCCCCCCCCCCACACACACACCCCACACACATTTTCTTAAAGTTTTTGTATCATGCGCCTAAGAGTATTTCGTGGCCTCCTACAGCTCTGTAAACTGTTTATTCTCCTGCTTGAATGTTTTTTTTTTTATTTCCAGTCAAGTTCCTTGCTATTTGTTTCTCTTTCTTGCACAAACTGTTTTTGGTTATTTTACAACCAATCATTCAGATATCAAATGCAGCGGCGTAGCCAGGATTTTTAACAGGAGGGGGCCCAAAAGGGACTTTCATGCATTTTCTCCTGTACTTTAGATAATGTCTCATACATTTACTGTATTTTTGGCTGCTAAAAATTGAGGCTACGCCCTGGCTAGCCCCTGAAATGAATTTTTTTTACCGCTGGAAGCAGTTCTATTAAATATCACCAAGTTGATTTTTTCTTCAATATGGCATCTATGTCTATGTAACATCAAGGAAATTCTACAAAATGACTTGGATTATAAATACATTTGCCTGTTCATTATGTTGATGATATTTGTATGATAAACACAGGGAGATCCTGTTATAACACTGTTACCTGCCCTTCTTGTGCTTGGTGGCAAACAGTGTTTTTCCACTTCTCCGGTCAGCCACTTTTATCTGCACCTCCTCCCATGTTCTCCACCCTGCCTCGTCCCTGTCCTTTCACTAACCCTGTTCAATGGTAGGGGAGTCTATTGCACAAAAGCTGGATGCTGCCCTGAATAAACACTATGCAGAATTGGGCATAGATCCACTTGCCCATGTAACTCATCCAGATAATACGAGTATGGCACGGTCATCGTCATTGTTAAGCGTTCCTTCCCCTAGTGACTATGGATCTCGACCTACTGCAAAACGAGCCAAACAGGTAATGATGATTTGATTTGATTTGCAAAACAAGGTTAACTCCCATCATTAGAATACAATTTCCCCTGCGTTATTTTCACCTTATTAGTATTATAATTTATGCACTAGTCAATTGAAACCCCCATGGTCCAGGGGAAGGGTGGGGGGTTAGACTTTCACCCTGTACAAAACCAAGAAAAGCCCCCACCCCCTCGGGACAAAACTGCAGTTTAATGCACCTACCCCTTGGGATGCAAACTATAGGCAACTACCCGACAACAAGTCATCTGAAATAAGCTTTTTTTTATCTGTCTTAGCCAGTACATTTCAGCGACTACATTTGTACCAATTACTATGAAGGTAACAGTTACAAAAGAGATGGAAAAATAAATCGTCTTCATCTGGCATTATTTTTTTTAAATATTTGTTTTTGCACATGTCGCCGTGCAGCATGCCACACGCTGATACATGGAATTGCTTGCTACAGAAAAAAAAAAGAGTCCAAGCCAGAAACTAACATGATATTTATGATACTATTCACTTGTCCCAAACCCCCATGGTGGGGATAAGTCTTAGAGTAAAAAACTGTCAATTCTCCCACCCCCTCGGGACAGATTCTCGTTCAAAAGTGCTCTAAACCCCCACCTTAACCCCACACTTCCCCGGGGCCATGGGGGTGAGGGTGGGGGTTTCAAATGACTAGTGTATTACATCACTTATAGTATGTGAAATTCAATTTCTTGGAACTTTAAAATCACCAAATCACCTCACATTTTTTTCTAAAATATGAGTATAGTACCAATAAGGTTCACTTCGAAATGAGATTGAGGAAGACAACAGACAACTTTCTTGCTAAAGCTTTTTAACCTCAAGGTGTGGGCTCAAGTTTTGGCAGAGCATGTTGCTTAAATATTGGGCTTTGAAGGAGACTAATAAATCCACCTTGAACATGAACAAATAGAAAGTTATGTTTCACGAACTATAGTACCCCATTACTTTACGCATAAAAAGCACATTTTTTTATTTCTAAATAACATTTCTGTCCTTTACTGAAAAGCAAGTTTCTACAGATATTACTTCTAGATGTTATTGACACACCTTTCTGAGTTACGCTGTTGACACTATTTTTATTAATTTTATATCAAAGAAGAAACAGCCTCCTAAATCTGGAAAAAAAGAGTATGTCCCTGGGTACAGGACTGGAGCATACGCCCTGATCCTCACCCTGTTCACGGATAGTCAGGTGAGACAGGCGCGTACCCAGGATTTGCTGAGGGGGGAAGGGGGAGCAGGGGGAAGGGGGGGAGGGTTGTGCAGTCATTGGTATCAAATGGAAAAAACAAGGGGGGTGCCTGCAACTGTGGTTTATGAACCTGGGAGTGGGTGGTCTCAATAGAGATGTGTAAGATGAAGTTGCGAATGGTGGTCATAATGATTATGGTGGTGGTGGTAGCGAGGAAGGTGGTAGTGACAATGGTGGTAGTTGTAGTAATGGTGGTTTATGGTTGTGGTGTTGTTGGTGTTGGTAGTGATGGCTGATGGCAGTGGTAATGGTAGTGCTAGTATTGGTGGTGTTCGTTGAAGTGGTGGTGATTAATGATGGTGGTAATGATGAGCGTGGTGGTGATGATGATTGTGGTGGTGGTGGTAATGATAATGATGTTTTTTATGGTGGTGGTAGTGATAATGATGGTGATGATGATGATGGTGATGGGAATGATGATAATGGTGATAGTGGTAATGATGATGATTTTGGTAAACTGATAATGATAGTGGTAATATATTAGATGTTTGTCACCCTAACACTCAGCCTACATGGGTCTATCTGAATTTCTGATTTTAGATGGTCTTTCAATGAGAACTAAATAATAAAGTACAATTTTTGCTTTCTAGCACCCAAAAAGTTGTGGTTACATGAACAGAGCTGAACTTCAGCAACAAGCCCAGGGCCTGTGTGACACATCTTTTACAATAGTAAGAGAAAATAATAAAATGAAAAGTGCCAAATGTACATGTAATGTAAATGTACACCACTAGCACACTACACTACAGTAGTCTTTGGCTGTCTTTGTACTCAATTTCACAAAGAGAGAAGCAAATTAAAATCCTTACCCAAAAGCCTAATTCAATAGGTTTTCCCTCTCAATTCCTTGAATTCAGTCTTTCTAATCCCTGGCCTACCTATAAAACTTGCTCCCAACTCAAACTGGCAAGCTATTAAAGAGAGCTAGAGTGCAGTGGACAGGAAAAATCTTGAGAATATTAGAAAAGCAATTTGACTACTGATCACTGTAACATTAGTCTTTTCTTGCTGTGCATACATTCCTTGTCATGTTATAAGCCATTTCTTGTTGTGTTTTTAAGCCATTTCTTGTCTTTTATTCCTTATTATATTGTATAGTAATTTCTTGTCATGTGTTATACTTTTAGCCATTTCTTGTTGTGTTAAATTGCCATTTCTTAATTGTATTATACTTTTAGCCATTTCTGGTTGTGTTTTGTTGCCATTTCTTGTTGTGTTATACTTTTAGCCATTTCTTAATTGTGTTATAGCCTGAACCTGGGACAAGGTACACAGCTTGGTCTTCCATGAGCACGCTTATCAAGAAAGGTTATGTCATCAAGTCAAGTAGCCCTGCTAAATACTCCATTACAGATGAAGGCTGTGCTCTTGCTCTAAGACTACAAACTGGTGAGACACAAGCAAACCATATGGTGGTGGGAGGCTGAACCCCTTCCTATTTTGCTTTACTTATCTATCTTAATTTTAATATATGGCCAAAAGATGTGGGCCACTGCATATGGTGGGGGTGGGGTGGGGTGCATTCATAGGTGCCATATGAAAAAAGGATGTATTTGATGATCCTTCAATAGGACATGACTTTCTGATTGGCTATTTTGATAAATAGGGGGCTGGTTCCCAGTCTTGTGAATTCTGTGACATTTCTGATTGAAAATTCTGCATGTTTTTTTTCTTAATTTCTAGTTGGACCGCCTGATGTTGGTTCTCCCGGGAGACCTTCTGTTGCACCCTTCTGTGTAACTGCCCCACATGGGTCACCCATTGCAAGGGCATCATCAATGGCAGTGCGGCATACCCCTGCTGTCAATCATGCTAGTATAGTTGATGATGATGATGACGATGACAGTATGGATATCACCCATACACAGACTTCAACAGCCACAGGCATGGTAATATGAGATGAGAAAGCTACCAAAAGCTAACATTTTGCTCAACTTTGCCTGATGTAGTTGGACTATTAGGGTACAGAATTTGAAACGAGCACTTTTGTTGTTGTTATAAAATACAAAAAGAAAGTTAGAAATAATTGAAGTGAATCTGCAGCTTTTATAATATTCATTGAGCTTTGTACTCAAAGTCTGACAGGAATAACAACTTAGGCATATCCCTTTTGTAGTTGAATGTGTGTAAAAAAACACTCTCTTCCTTCACAAAGTTTGATATCTAAAGTTGACATATAGGAGGAAAAATTATCAGGGGACGCAAATGGTTTAAAATTTTATTTTGTTTAGTTTCTGCATTTGTGTACCATTCCTGCAGATAGATGATCCAGGCCCTTGTCTGATTGAACATGTCCAGTTGTTTGCCCCAAGCCTGTGAGTATATGTAATTGTCATTTAACTTCCCCTGGCTTTTATATCTCAGACATCTCTGATTAAATTTTGTTTTGTCTAGACCATCACAAAGCATTAGTGGGACTGGTGTAAACTTCACACCAACGTTCACGCTAAAACCAGGTAATCTTGTATTCCTTAAGTCCTATACTTCTCAATTCCAGTTGGCCAAAATGTAATAGAAGCTCAAAGTAGGAATTTGGATGTACACTTCATAATGCATAGACATTTAGCTCTGGCTATAATAGCCACGTAGCCAGGATTTTAACGGGAGGCGCTATATATTTGTCTGCTAGAAATTTCCTTAAATTCCTTATTTTAACCTTATGCCAATGAATTAAATAAACAAAATTATATGATAGATAAATGGAGGGCATTTTTAAATTTATGACACAGGTACATTTGACATTGTTCTGTGCGTGGATTTCATTGAGACCACTGGTGGGGCAAGCAAGAGGAAAGACACACTTGTACCTGAACTACAGAGCAATGGTAAGTCAAGGGTAGTGATGGTGGGGAAGGTTAAGGGATGTGATAGAAGGGGAGGTACAGAGCAATGGTAAGTCAAGGGTAGTGATGGTGGGGAAGGTTAAGGGATGTGATAGAAGGGGAGGTACAGAGCAATGGTAAGTCAAGGGTAGTGATGGTGGGGAAGGTTAAGGGATGTGATAGAAGGGGAGGTACAGAGCAATGGTAAGTCAAGGGTAGTGATGGTGGGGGAAGGTTAAGGGATGTGATAGAAGGGGAGGTACAGAGCAATGGTAAGTCAAGGGTAGTGATGGTGGGGGAAGGTTAAGGGATGTGATAGAAGGGGAGGTACAGAGCAATGGTAAGTCAAGGGTAGTGATGGTGGGGAAGGTTAAGGGATGTGATAGAAGGGGAGGTACAGAGCAATGGTAAGTCAAGGGTAGTGATGGTGGGGGAAGGTTAAGGGTAGTGATGGAAGGGGAGGTACAGAGCAATGGTAAGTCAAGGGTAGTGATGGTGGGGGAAGGTTAAGGGATGTGATAGAAGGGGAGGTACAGAGCAATGGTAAGTCAAGGGTAGTGATGGTGGGGAAGGTTAAGGGATGTGATAGAAGGGGAGGTACAGAGCAATGGTAAGTCAAGGGTAGTGATGGTGGGGGAAGGTTAAGGGAAGTGATAGAAGGGGAGGTACAGAGCAATGGTAAGTCAAGGGTAGTGATGGTGGGGGAGGTTAAGGGTAGTGATGGAAGGGGAGGTACAGAGCAATGGTAAGTCAAGGGTAGTGATGGTGGGGGAGGTTAAGGGTAGTGATAGAAGGGGAGGTACAGAGCAATGGTAAGTCAAGGGTAGTGATGGTGGGGGAAGGTTAAGGGATGTGATAGAAGGGGAGGTACAGAGCAATGGTAAGTCAAGGGTAGTGATGGTGGGGAAGGTTAAGGGATGTGATAGAAGGGGAGGTACAGAGCAATGGTAAGTCAAGGGTAGTGATGGTGGGTGAAGGTTAAGGGTAGTGATGGAAGGGGAGGTACAGAGCAATGGTAAGTCAAGGGTAGTGATGGTGGGGGAAGGTTAAGGGTAGTGATGGAAGGGGAGGTACAGAGCAATGGTAAGTCAAGGGTAGTGATGGTGGGGGAAGGTTAAGGGAAGTGATAGAAGGGGAGGTACAGAGCAATGGTAAGTCAAGGGTAGTGATGGTGGGGGAGGTTAAGGGTAGTGATGGAAGGGGAGGTACAGAGCAATGGTAAGTCAAGGGTAGTGATGGTGGGGAAGGTTAAGGGATGTGATAGAAGAGGAGGTACAGAGCAATGGTAAGTCAAGGGTAGTGATGGTGGGGAAGGTTAAGGGTAGTGATGGAAGGGGAGGTACAGAGCAATGGTAAGTCAAGGGTAGTGATGGTGGGGGAGGTTAAGGGTAGTGATGGAAGGGGAGGTACAGAGCAATGGTAGGTTAAGAATAGTGATTGAAGGGGGGATACAAAGCAGTGGTAAATTAAGGATATTGATGGGGGTGGGGTACAGAACAATGGTAGGTTAAGGATAATGATATACAAAGAAAAGTGATGAAAATTATAATGGTAATTATTACAAGGAATGCTAATACTAATGATGATATGTTGATGATGATGACACTGAAAAGTAGGATGGCATCAGATGGATATACAAATTATGATAATGCCCCTATCTTAAGGTGTGGAGCACAGTGTGCGAAAGCTCCAGGTTGGGGACTTCTTGTGGGTGGCACGTGAGAGAACAAGACCTCTCCCAGGTATTTTCCTTTTAGAATCAGATCTCCCATGCATGTATGTAGTAGATCTCTCATTAGGGCTTCTGGAATTACACGCTTGTGCCGAAGCGTAATCCGAGTAATCCACAAATTTCTGCATAATCCCGCGTAATTTGAAAGACAAAACATTTAAGTGCACAGCTGATTTGTTCTTTTAGGGTTCTTACCTCTATTTCTTGTAAAAGAGAGAGATATTTTTCGTAAGAATGCAATATTTCGAACTTCTTTGCTAAACCGCAAAGACCTAGGCCTAATAATAAAATACCTGTTTTAATTTGCTGGTGGCTAGGAGCAAAGAATCCCGCATAATTTTAAGTTTTTTTTCGAGTAATTCCAGAAGCTCTGTCTCAAGCATAAGAAGAAAATACAGTACATTTCCTTCATTTTCCTGTCCTCATAAAAGATGTCAGCAGAGTTTTCTGTGGGCCACAGATTACTAGTCAATAACCCATCACTAGTGGAGAGACGCATGCTAAGTTAAAAAATCCCACCAAAGTCTTTGTAGTTCTCTTTAGAATGTGCTTTACAAATTCAAAGAATCTTCAACCATGGTCCCAAAATATCCCAACTGATGGCAAAGCTTCCTATTTATTCCTAATGAAATAACAGACCAAATTTTTATTCAAAGATATTTTCGTTCTCTGGTAAATGCCATTAAATCATCAAAATTGGAAAATTTAAATCTTACGAAAAGAAGCCTCTTTGAAACAAATCACACCTCACACAATACAATATGCTAATAATTTTACTGTGTTTCTAGGTCAGCTTAGCTTACCAGTACGTAGGGAACTCGTACTTGATTACATTTGTGAGAGAAAGCGGATGGATGATTTAAACCAGAGTATTATTGATGGCCGTTTTAAAGAACAAAAGGTTTGAGAATGAAGTCATAATAGACACACATATTGACCTGTGATGCAAGTAAGTTGTGAGTTACAAGTATTTCTTGTGTGTTCTCAACAACATCATGCATACAGTTTTCATTGGGTGTTTAGAGGGACTATAGAGTCCAAGCTTGACCATGAATCAACCCCTCATCAAACTCAAACTATTTCCTTATGTGTGCTTGTTACTCAATATGGGAAAGATTTACCCCCAACACCCCATCCAACTTACTAATGTGTACTTGTTGTAGTTCCGGTTGCGTAACTGTGGACTGCGGCACCCAATCTACTTGGTGGAGGACTTTGGATCAGCGCAAAACTTGAGCCTCCCTGAGTCAACCCTCCAACAAGCTATCGTGAACACCCAGGTGAGTGCCACACCCATGGCCACACCCACCACATGATAACACTCCGAGTAAACAGTAAAACTCGACCTCACGTATTACATGATAACAAGTAACTGGTACAACTTGACCACACCCATCCCATGATAACAAATAACCAGTAGAACTTAACCACACCCATCACATGATAACAAGTAACCAGTAGAACTTAACCACACCCATCACATGATAAAAAGTAATCGGTACATTTTGACCACACCCATCACATGATAACAAGTAATCGGTACATTTTAACCACACCCATCACATGGTAACAAGTAACCAGTAGAAGTTGACCACACCCATTGAGTAACTGGTACAACTTGACCACACCCTTTTATTATTTGTGTGTGTGTTTCAGGTGATTGATGGCTTCTTTGTCAAGCGCACACAAGACTTGCGTGAGTCTGTGGCATACCTCACTATCATGACGAGGTTTTTGCAAAGCTTTTACAAGGTAGGGGAACCCTGTGGCATACCTTCCCATCCTAACAAGGTTTTTGCAAAGCTTTTGCAGTAAAGCGAATGAGCGCACTGTTCCTAAGATAGAAAGTGTTGCGACCTCATTGAAGTAGATACGTTGTAATTTGACTCACGTAGATCGCTATTTCTGTGTTTCTTTGTACATACGCAGGACAAAACCCTGTTGGCCTTTCCGCGAGAGCACCTTGACTTTATGGCATCATATGACCTTTCTTCTTCTCAAGTACCACTGATGACGTTTGAGGAATTTAGTGAGCGGACGGTGAAGAACAAGGTAAAATATAGATACAGTAAATGATCTAACAAACGCCCGGGGCGCTTATTAAATTTCGATGGTCCGAGGGGGGCATTTAATAGATAGGAGGCGTTTTAGAGAGGGGCGTTCTTTACAAACTATAACAAAATAACTAACCCAAGTGCAGTAGAGTTCTAGTCTCAGTCACAATCACGTTAGATCATAGCCTGCGTAGCAAGCGTTTCTTGAGCAAATCCCACCCAGCAGAAGCCAAATTCAGATTAATCAAATATGATTTATATTACCGAAATTCCTATGTCGTTTGTTTTTAAGCTGTAAGGGAGGGTAGGGGATGGGGGCGTTACATAGAGGGGGGCATTCATTAGATAGGCGTTATTTAGATAGGGGGCGTTTAAAAGATCATTTACGGTACACATGTAGTAAAGATAGAAGCGCACGTATGGTACACTAGTACAGATACAAGCACACATGTGTAGTACAGACACAAGCACACATGTGTAGTATAGATGCAAGCATATACAACTTACTATGATATAGATTATTTTGATATTCTGTCACTGCATAGTGCATGGGTGCAAGTTTAACGCGACACCCCTTCAGCAAATATCAGCAACACGCTCATGTGTTAATGCCATTCCGTACAGGCGATGACAGTGAGTGAGATGTTTGGCAAACAGTTGATGCAAGTAAGCGGCATGTCAGCTGACAAGGCTGTCGCGATACTCAATAAGTACCCTACACCTAAAAGGTATGTAACCACACCTTGATATCTTTATAGAGACATCTGGAATCTACAACCCCCGCCAGACATACACACACCACCCCCCCCCCGTATTGTTTCTTATCCCATCCCCCCTAAGTACCCTACACCTAAAAGGTATGTAACCACACCTTGATATCTTTATAGAGACGTCTGGAGTCTACAACCCCCGCCAGACATACACACACCACCCCCCCCCCGTATTGTTTCTTATCCCATCCCCCCTAAGTACCCTACACCTAAAAGGTATGTAACCACACCTTGATATCTTTATAGAGACATCTGGAGTCTACAACCCCCGCCAGACCTACACACACCACCCCCCCCCCCCCCCCGTATTGTTTCTTATCCCATCCCCCCTAAGTACCCTACACCTAAAAGGTATGTAACCACACCTTGATATCTTTATAGAGACATCTGGAGTCTACAACCCCCGCCAGACATACACACCTCCACCCCCGTATTGTCTCTTATCCCATCCCCCCTAAGTACCCTACACCTAAAAGGTATGTAACCACACCTTGATATCTTTATAGAGACATCTGGAGTCTACAACCCCCGCCAGACACACCCCCCCCGTATTGTCTCTTATCCCATCCCCCCCATACACACCCCCCCGGTATTGTCTCTTATCCCATCCCCCCCATACACACCTCCATCCCGTATTGTCTCTTATCCCATCCCCCCCATACACACCTCCATCCCGTATTGTATCTTATTCCATCCCCCCATACACACCTCCATCCCGTATTGTCTCTTATTCTATCCCCCCCATACACACCCCCCCGTATTGTCTCTTATCCCATCCCCCCATACACACCTCCATCCCGTATTGTCTCTTATTCCATCCCCCCCATACACACCCCCCCCCCCATATTGTCTCTTATCCCATCCCCCCCATATACACCCCCCCGTATTGTCTCTTATCCCATCCCCCCATACACCCCCCCCCCCCGTATTGTCTCTTATTCCATCCCCCCCATACACACCTCCATCTCGTATTGTCTCTTATTCTATCCCCCCCATACACACACCCCCCCCCGTATTGTCTCTTATCCCATCCCCCCCATTATGTCTACAAGAGATCACAATTCTCATCTCATGTGTAGATTCAAGTATCATGCGTAGATATCCTATCCTACCCACAATGGTAGCCCTATTCCTAATCCTTACCCAACGGTCACCCAAGACATTCCTTTTTCTCCCTATCCCATTGTCTTTCATGCCCTCCCCTAATTGTCTCTCGTGGAATCTTCCTCCCCTTACCCATACTCAAGGAATTTCCTATCCATATTATCCTTCATACCCTCCCCAAATTGTCTCTCATGAAATCTTTTTCCCCTTACCCATACTCAAGGAATTTCCTATCCATATTATCCTTCATACCCTCCCCAAATTTTCTCTCATAAAATCTTTCTCCCCTTACCCAGTCTCAAGGAATTTACTAGCCATATTATCCTTCATGCCCTCCCTCAATTGTCTCTCATGTCATCCCACCCCCTTACTGCCTGATAATATGCTCTTCCCCAATATAACAAGTTTTTGCTGTTTGCTAGCTTGATGGACGCGTACGACATGCAGCCCACAGATAGCCACAGGGAGTCCATGCTCGCATGTCTCAAGTACGGCAAGACACAGAGGTAACCATGCCGCATGTCACTATCAGCTACAGCCAGGTGGCTGTAAGCGAACACCCTCGGTATAAGTGCCCGCTACTAGAACCACACAAGAATGGTTCCCACAAGCGAACACCATTGGGAAAAGTCCCCGTTACTAGAACCTTACGTGAATAGTTCCCACAAGCGAACACACTCGGAAAAAATTGACCTGTACTAGAACCATAAAAGAATAGTTCCGACAAGCTTACACCATCGGGAAAAGTGCCCGCTACTAGAATTATACGAGAATGGTTCTAACAAGCAGATACCAAAGGGAATGGGGGATCTTCAATTTACAAGAAACATGGCAGTTATACCTTTAGATACGCAACATTTCGCAAGATCAAATTATTTAAGAGCCCTCGATGATACAACGCTTCATATCAGTACAAACACTGTTTTCTTTCCTCAGAAACCTTGGTCCATCTATCAGTCGACTGGTCCGTATGTTGTACTGCACTAGGGGCAGCCTCTACTGATAGACATCACGAAGACGCGTGTACCCAGTCTCTTGTCTAGGTATTGCAGCCAGTGCTGAAAAACGCAAGACTAGTTCCAGTATCGCGCGGTTAAGCCTGCCTTTTTTTTTTGAAATGGCGGCGTTTTACCGGCGGACTGTCACATTTTGGCGAATGCTAAGAAATTTAGACCAAACTAAAAGCCACAATTTTCTTTATGACTCCCTCATTATCAAACAAATCCGTCATCTTTTGTACAGTATGGTTTTAATACTGTACAGTTAGTCAAAACAGCGACTGAAGTCAGCCTTTTGTACCTTTATGCACCTATCAGCTGCTTCCCCGAGGGGTCGACCCTTGGGGATACCCCGGGGATATGTGGGGGATATACTCGACTTTGTATTTGCGAAACAAGTTTTGGGTGGGGGAATTGTCATGACTTTGTATTTCTTCTTTTGTCAACAAAAATATATTTGGTACCGCCGTCAATGTCATTATTTGGTTTTGAAGCCCTTTATCTGCGTGGACGCAAGCTTGCCGCCATATTTGAGGAAAAATATTGAACTAAATTTCCCGCGTTTAGTATCACGTGACAGTGATTACCGCTCGTCCTCTTTCATCCTCGTCTGCCTGATTTGAAGTCGAAAAGTTTAGTAAAATCGAGTGTATTGACATTGGGGAGGAGGAGGCAGAGGTGCTTGACAAGTTTTTTTGCAACAAGTGTGTTAAATAAATTGTTCTATGCTGTCCAATTAATTTTTGTGTTTCAACTATAAATGCGCATCCAGCACTTTTTAGCACCCAGTTTTTATCAGCAGTCTCGTGTGTTCAGGCATGTAATTAAAAATGCTTGTCTGACAAAAAGTGCACCCAATAAGCAAATATCACCCATAATTTCTTGAGAAAGGTGCATGGAATTTGGCATGTGACTACGGGGAAAAGTTTGTCAAGTTGACGTGTTTCATGGGAAGTCTCAAACTCCTACATCACAAGTCAAGGTATGTCTCAACTTCAAGGTGAATTATATTGTCGACCTTCTAGGAACTGTTAGATAGCAGGGAAATTGCAATGCAAAAAGAACCTAACAAGCGGACTTTGTAGATGAAAAATTCCCTTCCCCAGGGGGAAATCATTGAGATTGTTTCTCCAATTTTACAATCCCCGTGGTATCCCCGGGAGTCGACCCCTCGGGCAAGCCGCTGATAGGTGCATTACTCGAACGATTCAACACTACGATTGTGCTTGTTTTCGCCAGAGCACGCGCATACGCATACGTTCTTTAGCACTGTCGGTATTGCGAAGCAGGAAATCGTTATTATGTCCGAGAAAAGGACTGCCTCTCCTGCTGTATTTTGCTGATGAAAGTCCAGTATTTCACTCTGAGGATGTATGGTTACGCGTGGATTGGGGAATGGATGAATTGGGTACAAGAAAATTGTAGATGCGAATCACATCATATGCAGTAAGAAATTACTCCAGGAGAAAAATAAATAGAGATTACACAGTTCTCCTTCCAATCGATATCAAGGTTCTTTAAATAAGAGAGGGATTGCTGTACTGTTAATTAGAAAATATGTTTTTTAAAAGAAAATGTACTGTGGTGGATTTATTATTTACAGTATTGCTAAAAGGTGGACAGTTTCATCTAGATCCATCGAGGCCTTGCGACTGGGTAATAGAAAAGGGTATCGTAAAGCCACGAGGTGCACCGTACTTGTATTCTGCAACATGATTTTTTCTTTAGTATTTAATCACGCACGTGTATATTGAAGTACAAAAAGTTATGCCCCTAGGAAAGCGAAAAACCTTTCGCCAAGAAAGCAGCTAAGATGGCAAAAAAGGCTGCAAGAAAGCACAGGGAGCTCACCTCCACGGTCTGAGTAGTTTTAGTTTTTTTCGGAGCCTTCCTACGGTTTAAATAAAGTTCCGAACCGCGTTGCGTTGTTGTTTTACTGCGTATGTGCCGCTTGTCTGCCTGGCGCTTGTCTCGTTGGTTAGCGGTGTAACGGCTGTCGTCTCGGCTGCGAAATGGTTTCCTTGTCACGACATACCTTTTGAACCAAATCCAAAAACGCGCAATATCGTCGCTTAGAGGCCATTTCCCATATTTGTTATACATAACTCAGAAATCGATATGATCATACCATCATTTCATATACGTTATTCTCGGTTATACGCAAGACGAAGCGGCGGGAAATGACGATTACCAGCACATTTAAGTTTTTGTATATTGTGAACGTGGCCAGGGAGTGGGAGTAAAGATGCACGAAGCTCGTGACTTTATTTGTATGTGGTGGCTCCTAAAAGAGCCGTTTTGTTGCGTTCTTGGGAGGGACTGTTTACGCTCTCTCGCCACGGATGCGGCGGGCAAGCTGGATGTCCTTGGACATGATGGTGACTCGCTTGGCGTGGATCGTGGCGCACAAGTTGGTGTCCTCAAACAGACCAACAAGGTAGGCCTCGCTAGCCTCCTGAAGAGCCATCACGGCGGAGCTCTGGAAGCGCAGGTCGGTTTTGAAGTCCTAAGCGATCTCGCGGACCAGACGCTGGAAGGGCAGCTTGCGGATCAGAAGCTCGGTCGACTTCTGGTAGCGACGGATCTCTCGGAGAGCGACGGTACCGGACCTGTAACGATGAGGCTTCTTCCGGTGGCGGGAGCACTTTTACGTGCTGCCTTGGTGGCGAGCAGCTTACGGGGAGCCTTTCCTCCGGTAGATTTCCGGGCGGTTTGTTTGGTACGAGCCATTTCGTCTGCTATAAGCGAGTAAATATCGTTATTTATCGGTTAAAATAATTTATACTTGCCGCCTATAGTGCTGATCGGCTAGGAAAACTCGTAATCTGATTGGGTCGTTTCCAGCTCACTAAAAGCCGCCAAAATTGCTGCATTTCTAACTGCTAAGTTTTCCTAAAATATTTATCTTATTCCGCAAAAAGGTTTGAATAGACATCTCCAGCTATGTAGGCCAGACCATTTTGCACATTCCGATGTAATTATTTTTGAAAATTGGTAGAAGAAAGGGTTTTTATTTCAAGATAACAGCGTCTAGAACGTGATCCTCAAATGGTTTCGGATCAAAATGTTGGTAATTTGAATTGCAGATATCAAATTAAATTATTGACCCAAGGAGATCATTAGCATGTTATATGAGATGACGTCGTGTTTCCTTTGAGGGCCGACTAGAGGATATATAAACTGCCATAGCGGTATTCCAGCTCCAAACTATAGCTTCAACTCATAGTCAACATGTCTGGTCGCGGCAAAGGAGGAAAAGGTCTAGGAAAGGGAGGCGCGAAGCGTCATCGTAAGATCCTTCGGGACAACATCCAGGGCATCACCAAGCCCGCCATTCGACGTCTCGCTCGCCGTGGTGGAGTCAAGCGAATCTCTGGCCTCATCTACGAGGAGACCCGTGGCGTTCTCAAAGTCTTCCTTGAGAACGTTATCCGTGACGCGGTTACCTACACCGAGCACGCTAAGCGCAAGACTGTCACCGCCATGGACGTGGTCTACGCTCTGAAACGACAAGGCCGAACCCTTTACGGATTCGGCGGCTAGATTATCTAGTCAACAAAAATACAACGGCTCTTTTAGGAGCCATCACATAAAACGAAAGTCATGATCAAATGCATAAGCGTCAATAGATGTATTTTATGGCTGCAGTTCTTACTTGCGTGCTCGTATTGCATGCTCTGAATCTCTTTTTTTAAACTAAATAGAAAAACATGAGGGACAAATTCTGAACGAACATGCGCACTTCGAAAAGATGGAGAAAGAAGATACAATTTCTTAGAATGGTCATCAGTTCCTTGCATTCCGGACTGATTTCCCCTTTTCAAAATACAAAGAATAAGAGGCCAAAATGCACATACCCTGATTTTGGCTTTTTAAAATATTTTTTTTCTTGATCATCCTTCCGCTATGTATGGGCTCAGGGACGAAAACCTCAAATTTCAATGATACTTTACAAAAAGTCGCATCAATTTAAAAAAAAGTCGCATTTGATATTTTGTTTGATATTACTCACTAAGTACTTAGGGGAATTTTTCGCGAGGTTGAGACAACCTCGCTGGCCACTAAATAGAGACGTTCGAGGCTCTAGACCAGGGTACCTTATTATGTGAAATGAGCTTATTGGAAACGTCAAGTCTTTGTTTTTCCGTCATGTCAAGTAGAAACAAAATATACCAGTCAATACGTCATGGCAGTTATTAAACCTATTCGAATTTTGGCGGGCTTTTTTAGCGCGTCGTTTTTTTAACGGGCAATGTACACCCAGGTATGTTAACTGAGATCCGAAGACCTCTATAATTAGGCGGCGACGATATATGGCTGGTGGAAACGTTTTATAGAACGTAAGCTATATATGTGAGATGGAATTATCTTTCTTATTCACCAATAATCTTTAGTAATAGGATAACCCTAAGAGTTATACGGCAAAAATAATTATGTTGGAATTTTATCAGAGTCTGTGTTTGTTTGTATGAATGTGACTGAAATGGAGCATAAAAGATAGCATAAATGGCATGACTTCAGTGTCAGTTGGTGGCTCCTAAAAGAGCCGTTGTTTTGTGTAGCAGTAGACACTTCTTATGCCTTGGCCTTCTTCTCGGTCTTCTTGGGCAGAAGAACAGCCTGGATGTTGGGTAGCACGCCACCCTGAGCGATGGTGACACCGTGGAGCAGCCTGTTCAACTCCTCGTCGTTCCTGACTGCCAACTGCAAGTGACGGGGGATAATCCTGGTTTTCTTGTTGTCGCGGGCAGCGTTGCCGGCCAACTCGAGGATCTCAGCGCTCAGGTACTCGAGCACGGCGGCCATGTAGACCGGGGCGCCAGCACCAACACGCTCGGCGTAGTTGCCTTTGCGAAGATGACGGTGGATACGACCGACGGGGAACTGAAGCCCTGCACGGGATGAACGAGTCTTGGACTTGGTGCCCTTAGCTTTGCCTTTGCCGCGACCTGACATTTTGGGAGTTTGGTAGTTATACTCTGCCGAGTGAATAAACTGAAGAGACAGTCTGTTTCGAGTTTATGTACCCCAACTTGGTAATTATCGGATCAAAATGCACCAATCAAAAATCGCTGTTTCTCAATGGAACTATGACCTTTGGTATATGATATTGATAGCCCTGCCAAATTATCATATTAACTTCAAAGCAGCCAATCAAGAAACAGGATTTTCGATCCGCGATCCATTCAATCCACCCGTCGGTTTGATATAAATACGACCATTTGGCGGTTGTACCTCTATTGTGACTTCGTCTTCTTAGCAAACCAGAAAAATGCCGCCAAAACCAGTTGGAAAATCCGCAGGCAAGAAGGCCGTCAAGAAGCAGGTCGGAGAAGGAAAGAAGAAGAGAAAGGGAAGACGTAAGGAAAGCTATGCTATTTACATCTACAAGGTGCTGAAGCAAGTCCACCCCGACACCGGTATCTCGAGCAAGGCCATGGGCATCATGAACTGTTTCGTGAACGACATCTTCGAGCGCATCGCTGGTGAAGCTTCCCGCCTGGCGCACTACAACAAGAAGTCCACCATCACGAGCAGGGAAATCCAGACGGCCGTTCGTCTGCTCCTCCCCGGTGAGCTGGCCAAACACGCCGTGAGCGAGGGAACCAAGGCAGTCACCAAGTACACCAGCAGCAAGTAAACGGCCCAATCCGTGCTGCACCGAAAACAACGGCTCTTTTAGGAGCCACCCAAATGACACGAAAGTCACTCCCTCATGCAATCTATGCGGGCTATAAAGTTGAGCCATACCGACCGATTATAATCTCCGTCCTTGAAAATAAAACATCCCTAGGCCTAGATACACAAGTGCTATCGATCACTATGAAAACAGATGGTCAAATCCCCCTCTAGACTGTTTTTACAGCTAACCTTTCTGTACCTCCAACCCCGGGTTAAGTACAAGGTAAATAGCAGAGCCAGTTTGACTATTTCCGTGTAACATAAATTAGCTAGCATTTGAGTGTAGAGTTGTTTTGGCGCCAAAATTCTCCCCAATGTTTTGTCCTTTATATTGACAGAATATTAACTCTAACCTGCACACAAATTATAGAGTTTTAATCGCCTTCAATATGCTAAAACATTTGAATTGTAAGGAACTAAACATTTAGGACGTGCATTTTATTTAGGATTAATCTAGTCATGAGCCGAGCACATTTAAGTCCTTTAAATTTACTTGTGCGCTAAGGCAAACTGTTGGATTTGAAAAGCATGCATTATTACAAGAAGCTAAAAAGCATACAACATAGCTTACACTGTGGGGACTGTGGAAATATCTATTCGAGGCTATAACCCTGAACAAGTAATAAATCATATTATTCATAGCTATCTAGCATGTGATTTTGGGGAGTTTCCAAGATATGCACTTTACGAAAGAGCTAATCAACTAGTGAATTTTACTCTAACATTTTGCTCTTGTGCTAATATATCCTACTTTTTCTTCTATAACTAAGCACTTGTTCTTTTGTCGCCAGGTGTTTTGCACGTGAGTTTGACAGCGAAGGCGCGAAGCATGCAAACCAAATTGGTTTGCCCGCTTCGCGCCTTCACTGTCAAACTCTCGTGCAAAATCATAACATTCGAAAAATTATATATGCATTATATATACCAATGGCGTGGCTCGTTACATTTGAGAAATCGCTTTACTCCTGCGGTTGGTGCGCGGGGGGTGTAAACGAGCTTTCTGTCGGTAATTCGCTTTTGCGGCTGCACTTAGTGCAGGCCCGTACCCAATGGACGTGCTATTTGAAGACAAAAACTATAAACTATAAACCATCCGACAATAAATGTCCCGTGAAGATACTGCAAAGTCTGAGGCTGGACAGATTTTTATCAGAGAAGTCATTCCTCCCCCCCCCCCCCCCCCCCCCACGAAAAAAATATGGTCCACTTTTTCGTATTTCGCACCCCCCCCCCCCCCCAAGAAAAATCCTGGGTACGGGCAGGGGCTCATAAGTAGCGGCAATCATCTGTAGTATATAAATGTCACAGCGTTTCCTAGGATCAGGCTATTTTTAGACGCGCGTGCACGAACGGGCCAATCAGCTACTTTGACGTTGGTCGCGCGCGCGAGTGACGTGAGGCTGCACGCGCCAAATTACAGTTAAGGAAGAATATATTTTTATCTACATTCCGTCGGTTTTGTTTGTTTACCAAAAGAATTGCAAGCTAGAATTCAAAGTCATAGGTATGGTTGGATTCATATTGAAGAAGAGAGCAACAAAAAGTCAAAGTATCGAAGAGAGAACATAGCTTTTTGTCTGAGACTGCGCTTGAAGTTGAGATCAGCCAAAACGTCAACTTAAAGGTTGAATCTGATTGGCTCATCCGCCTGTCTAAAAATAGCCTGATCCTAGGAAACGCCGTGACATCAATATAGTACCAGAACATGGGGAAGTTGATTGCCCCTACTTATGAGCCCCTGGTACGGGCCTCAGTGTATCACTTGACACTAAGGACTGCTGCGCAGGAGACTAACTGCACAGTGCTCGAATCGGGATTCTTGAAAAACACGCAAAATGTAAACATATAATACTGGTAGATGACAGCAAATAACGACTGTGTCACAAGTCATTTATGCTTGAGTACTAGCCCCAGGCATCTTTGCCGAGCTGCCTACCAGGCTGCCTGTCCTTTGAAAACCACAGGAGAACCGCAACATAACCTCGCCGTGCAAGATTTCAAGATGGTGGCCGGAGCGTTTCCCTTATTCAAGTTAATGACATTAGGAGTTAAACAAGTCTCCAAACCGATCGCTAATGCCATCAAATCTGGTGCTAAGCAGAGCCCTTTCTTTAGGAAGTATGTCTGCGTTTTACCTGGTCAAGGTAAGAGTTTATTTTCGCTGTTAAAATTAATTTATTAAAAGGCATCGGCAAAACATGTAAGATAAGTATACTTAGTAATCAGAAGACATGCCGCTCGTGTGACTCTTTTATACTACACCTGCTTCTAATAAGGTTGAAAATCAGTTTGAATATGTTTCATAACCTGCAGTGTCCGTAACGCATAAATGGTGGAATCTTGGTGTGTGAAAGCCGTTTGCTTTTATTTACCGTCCCTTACTTATATTTGCTAATTTATTTGATACTCACATTTTAGGGGACTACAACACATGGATTTTCCACGTATAATCTTTTTTTAAATAAGTGCATCTTTTTTTTCATTTTCTTCTGGTTATATACAGTTGTATTAGAAAGCGAAAGGTGCACATTTTTTACTTTAAAGCGATTTAAAGTAAAAAATGTGCACCTTTCGCTTTCTAAGAAAACAGAAAACAAAGTTGGTTACCCCTATTTTTTATTTGCTCAAATAGTTAAAGATATACGGAAAAATGTTTATTTTCTCGTAAAAGCCGAAAAAATACTTCAAAATGGAGCTTTTACCATATAAATAGTGGCGAAAACATATCTTTTAGTGTGGTCTCTTAAAATGTGATTCGTTTTGAACGTTAGCTACTACGGGTTATTGTTTAGAAGATCGGATTTTGGCAGCCCGACAAACAGAACTTAATTTTCTAAAGACTATAGGCACTATTTTTAAAAACTAAGAGTTGTGATTTTTCTTGCGCGATCAGTAAAACGTGTCATCTTTACGCCCCTCTGTTGTGAAAACAAGGTCCAGTTAACCCCATTTTTTATTACATTTTTTGGCAGCCCTTAACTTCAATATTGTTTATGCCAAGTTTTAAAACATTGTGGCTAATAGAACTATTTCATGGGAATTACATTAATTCTAATCTCTCGTAAGTGACCATCTTATTGGTGCGACCAGCTCCATTAACAACCAAAATTTCAAACCACCAACAAAGGTTATCTTTTGTTTTTAAGCTTTCGTAAGCAAGCCACAATGATTTTTCTCTTTGCAACACCAGATAAACCATCATGTCGCTAATGCATGCTAAAATCACAAGGTAGAACAAAGATGTAAAAGAATTTTATTATATTACAATCTTCTGAATTTAAAAAGGGGAATAACATTTCTTTTTCTAGCCCAAAGCCAGCTCCACGATTTATCCTTTTTCCAGTCAAAACTGCCATCCATTTGTTTGTTGCACGCAAGGGGAATGTGACCAGCAATTTTCTTGACTACATTATTAAGATTACGGTTTACCTTTATGATTGTATCCCTCTAAAAATGAGATGTACATGCCTTATTTTTTGTAATAACAAAAAAAATACACATACTTAGATTCATAATATAACTGAGCACCTGCTCATGACTATTTTTCTTAAGCAATTTTTTTTGTTTGGTTTGGTGCCGAAATATCCAGAACGATACTGTTGTCTTTAGCGAAATGTTAGTACAATATCTGCAGATTAACACAATACATTTTATTTCCAACAGCACATGTCAATCTTCAAATGGATATTTCATTTTATCCATATTTCATTCAAGACTATTCTATTTCAAAGTTGCTGTTTGCGAATTGTGGCCATTTTATCACAAGAATATATATTTTTTAAATTAAAATGCAATAAATACGCAAAAAAAGAGAACCCCTTTTGCAGGGAGACTATTAAAGTTCTACATGTCTGCCAAATTGTATGACAATCAGGTGAATTCTAGTGCTCCAACATTTAACAAGTTTGCTGCTTTTTGTGCATTTTAGTTTCATTGTAATGTTCCGCTAAAGGTCATGAGGTCCCATATTAACTATCTAATTACCTACAATTTCACACATCTTGGGATACCAGTCAAGAATGGGTGCCATTCTTGACTGGTACCCCAAGATCTAAATCTTTAAATCTATTTAAAAAATGAAAAATAAATCTGTAGAAAATATGGCGCTATGTGCCGTTGAAAGGTTTCATCTTTGTAAATGTGTGCAGCAATATTAAACAAAAAAACATGCATTAAAAATTACAACGTTATTATCACAATAGCTTTCAGAACCCATTTTGATAATTCTCCTTTAAGCAACCAGTACCTATTTGTTAAATTATTTTGGAGTCAAGTGGTTGCTTACAAGAGAAAGCTATCATAAGCAACCAGCTCTGTTAACCAATGGTGTACCCAGGATTGTGGGGGCCCAAAAAGCGCTTTCAAGGCTTTTTCTCCTGTATGTTAGATAATGTTTCATACATTAACTGTATTTTTGGCTAAAAGAAGGGGGAGCCCGGGCCCCCTGGGCCATTAACCACCACAAT